>NW_017617687.1:2115000-2362500 GCF_001879475.1 Ipomoea nil | reverse complement strand
ATAGACTTCTCTAACTTTTTCAACTTTCTTCGAAAACACACAAGGCAGATAACACTTTGGTAATTTCAACTCTAAGTAACAAGCATTAACAATATAAACAACTTAGAGTGTGTAGCGGAATAAGTAGCGGTAAAGTGTTATGCTTAATAGTGTGGTGCTCAAAGAGAGATTTTAAACATGCAACACGTTAGAAACACTTGATATGGTTCAAAGATGATGTGCGCAAAGTTTGGCTTGCATGCAAACGTGGGAACTATCAAACCTAGACAGATAAAGATTATGCGATAAATCGTAATCAGGTTAGTTCGCAGTTATAATAAGCATGCACAAAATATATGAGCAGTATGTAAATAGAGAGAGAGAGATTTATAGTGGTTCAGAGGTGTTGTAATCCTCCTAGTCCACTCTTCTCCTTTCACTTCAAGGAGGAAATTCACTATTCTTCGATCACCCAGATACAATAGTGAATAAGTGTCCACCGACACTTCTCCGAGTGGTTCGCACAAAGCTACACTCCTTCAAGGTTTTTCGCAAGCTCCTCTTGTTACTCCGCCTTCCCGAGTACTTCGCACCAAGCTGTACTCCTACCCCACAAGAACTACGCACAAAGCTACATCCTCACAGGGTTTTCACAAGCTCCTTTTGTTACTCCGCCTTCCCGAGTACTTCGCACCAAGCTGTACTCCTACACCACGAGAACTACGCACAAAGCTACGTCCTCACAGGGTTTTCACAAGCTCCTCTTATTACTCTGCCCTTTACAACGAGTGCTACGCACAAAGCTACACTCAACCAGGGTTTTTCACTCTCTCTAGTTACTCCGCCCTCTTTCTACACTTAGTAGAGAAGTCTACAAAGAGATAAAATTTTTCTCTCACTCAGACTTGAATGTAATTCTATGAAGCTCTGTTTCCCCCTTTTTTGGCTAAATGAAAAAATAGATTATATCTTTTGCTTGTATGTCTTAGTCGTTGTTCAAGTTGTTGAACTGCTCAATCGCTGCTTGTCTTCAAGTCTGCTTGGACAATTTATAGCTAGTGAAAGCTTATTTGTCCGTTGATCAACTTTCGATCTCGATCGTCCATTTTGAATTGTAGTTGATCAAAAGATATCGTCAACTTGATCTGAAATATTAGGTAGATGTCATTTCTCCTTTTGTCAGATGATTTGAATAATTTGCCCGTTGTCGTGTCTTGAATTTTGTAGCCTCCAAAATTTGAATAAGTTCGGCGTGGCAAGCTTGATTTTTCTTGTCCTTCATAAATGTTCTGACATGTCAAGTTGATCAAATAATTTATCTGCTGATTCTTGCTTGAGTATAAAATAATTTCTCCGTGAATCAGCCTTCTTCGAGCGTCTCCGGTTCCACCGTAAAAACTTGATGTTCAGATGAAAATATATCAGATATTTTCTCCTTCATGATCCTTGTAAAATAATATACTGGAACCATAAAAACTTCACAGTTTGTTCATGGTGAGATGCTCTGTTTCGATTTTAGGCTTGGTCCACCATACTTGGTGTGTTTCTTCATCTGGTGCATGGCTCTTGTGAGACTTGTGCATTCTCCTTATTTAGTCTCTATGTTAGCTAGTCTCCAATACGGTCAAATACATTTGAGCTAGTCTCCCATACAGTCCAAGCTAGTCTCCCATACGGTATTAGCTAGTCTCCAAGCTAGTCTCCCAAGCAAGTTAAAAATGCTTCACTTGAGATTCAAACTTAGGATCACTTGGCATAGCTCACATGTGTTTCTTCCAACTCCTCTAGCATAGTTCTTGGTAAATTATCCGCATCATAATTGTGTTAAGCTATAATCCCGCTTAACATCGAAAATCAACTTGTGATTTTCCAGACTTGTACATGGGTTGCATGATATGGGTGCACCATACTCCGTAGACTTAAACTGACTCAAATAGAATAAAAATGGGGACTACTTGATTTTTCAAAAATACATTCGGCTCATCAAAATTTACAAAATATTCCTAACAATTTCCCCCTTTTTGATGATGCCGAAACTTATACCCAGGTCATTTTGGCTTTGTCAACTTTGAAAAATAATTTCCTTTTTAATTGCTTTTATTTCGACTAGCCAATTGACGGGTTTAACAAAAATTGTGACTTAGAGATTTTAAAATTTGGATAACCTAAACGTATATATGAGACTTTGATCGAGGGGTGTTCATTTTTCTTTTAGCTTGAATTTTTCTTCCCCCTAAATTTTATATCCTCATTTTATACGTGTTATTAATTCTAAGTCCAAATTAAAATCTTGTGACATAAAAACACAAAATAATTAAATTAACTAAGACACATTAGTATGGTACGAAATATTGTCATGCATTTTTTGAACCCATTTTAGCTTAGCATAGATATGATATTAAAAATTAATGTGCTAGCTAAAATATATTATACACCAAAAATTGAGTTTGTCAATAAAATTTGTTACCTCCCTTTCAACTTGGCATTGATGAATTCTCTCAATTTCTTGAAGTCCTTCTCTAGTCCTTTGTGTTGATAAGGTACGGTCACTTGTCCGGTGATGTAGTTGCCGTAAGCTTCTCTTATATTGTCTCCTTTCAACACTCCAGCTTCATGCCAAAAGATGCACTCATCAAGTGTTCGGCCATCGCTCATTTGCTCACTTCGGTGTCCGAACTCCGTTTGAAGCTCTTGCAATTTTTGTATCCTTGTAGCAATTGGCTTCGGCATTGGTGGCATTGGTGCAATCGCCGTAGGTGGCAACACACCATGAGAGGTTGAACTCGAGCTAGGACGAGTTTCTTTAAAATAGTCCATCATGCTCCCTCGGCTTTGACCTCTTGGTGATGACGTCCCTCGGCTTTGACCTCGTGGTGATGACGTCGGTCGAACAAGTTCAACTGGTGGTCCTCTTAGAGCTCTCGGCTGTGCAAAGACATAAGCTTGTGGCACAAAATGACGTGCTAATCCTTCCCCCTTTTCGGCAGCATCCACGAATCTTTGAAAGCTTTTGGTGGAAGAATCTTGCTTGTCACGAACTCCTTCAAGAAGATCCATGTTGATACGTGATTGTTGAAGTAATCCTTGCACTTGTTGTTCCAAAAGTTTGAGCCTTGAAGTAGTCTCGGACCCATGTTTTCACATTTCATTGAACAACTTCATTACATCATTCTTCAACTCATTCTTTGCCGTGTCAATTTCGTTCTTCAATAAGCCTTGCCTATTAAACAATTGTTGAGCACGGTCCACCATCTCCTTGTGATAACCATCAAGCTTGGTATCCATTGCATCCATTTTAGTGTTCAATTCACCCGTAGATTCTTGTAGAATTGACTTAACATCCCCAACAATCTCTTCCCTTAAGACTTGAGCATTGAACGTTTGTTCACTATGTACGGGTGGGGTTGGAATCGGCAAAGGGTGTGCAAAATCATCTTGTGGTGTGGTGATCATTGTGTCAACAAGGTTGGCTTCGGCTTCTTCGGTGTTGTAGCAAAGTAACAAGGTAGACCGATTTCTTGGATGATCTTGATCATAGAACTCATAAGAAGGTGGCAAAGTAGGCAAGTTCCTTGTTTCATACAAGTTTAAAGAAATCCCTTGACTTGGTGCATTTCCTTCCTCATGAATGGACCCCGTAACCTCCGTTTCAGGATGTGGAAAATAAGACTCAAAACTCAAATTTTCATCCCCAACGTTTGCAGGATACGGATCAATCTCCGGCAAGCTTCCACCATCAATTCGTATCAAAGATCCCTATCCGGGTCCTCTTCGGCTATCCTCCAAAGATGCAATCGTTGCCCGGCGAATTTCATTAGGATCAAATTCTCCTATTGGCACTTCGGATGTGGCTTCAACTATAGCACCTTTTTCAGTCCTCTTCCTCTTAGCAAGCTTAGTCGAAAAGCATGAATTAATCACCGAAAGACGAGTAGTTTTAGCAAGGTCACGTGAGCCTAACCAACTCAACACCAATTCTTCTCTTTCCAAACTATTTGGCCCTATTGTTTCGGCCAACATGTTATGGTCTCCTAATCTCCATGCTCTTCATTCAAGTGCTCTTTTATACTCCTCCAAAAGTGCACTATCCGCCCCAATTGTTGATATTTCATCATCACTTCCAACTTCAACTATGTCACTCACAACAACATCAACTTCCACTCTATTTTCCTCAACAAATCCGTGGCTCTCAAGGATAGGATGGTTCGGGTTTTGAGTGGGTAAGAGTCTAGAATTTTGGTGGCTAGTTTGTTCTTCATTTGATCGAACGACAGGGGTGTTCGATCCTTCATGGCTTGGCGCTCGGATATATTGTTTAAGGTCTTGGAAGGGGTTAGGCAATTTTCTTTTTCAGGTGGGTTTTGGTAGGCTTGAGGGTAAGGTGGGATTTTTTGGTTCATTTGAGTTGGGTGGCCGAAAGAGGAGATAGCTATGGTTTGTAATGTGTTTGGCTTTGGTAAGGGTAACATTTTTGGTTCTCAAAATTTCACCAACGGCAAACCCGTAACTAATCTCCTGTTGAAACCATCCATCCACCAAAGGCTTGGCTTTCTTTAGAGACTCACACAACCTCCCAAACATGAAAGCACCCCAATCCACACAAACATTGTTCAAAATTATGTCCATAATCAACAACTTATCCCCCGACAACTTGTCACGGCAATGATACCGAGACTCTACACATTTGTGAACAATATCCAACAACAACCCATAATCCTTCTTTAGGTCCTTTTTGTTACCATTAATCTTCGGAGATAGCGGTGCGTTAGCATCGCGAATCTCGGCCCAAATGGCATTAACATCATGCACATAATTTTCTACTCTCAAACCCGTTTCAACAAGATTAAACATTCTCCGAAAGTCTTCGAGATTTGTTTCTACATCAACACCTTTGATCATAGAAATAATTGAGGCACTTTCTACTCTAGCATTCATATATAATTCAACCACCTCATCCTTATAGAAACCAACATATCTAAAAGTGCAAAAATTTAACAACCCGCAAGTTTCGAGAGAGTTGATAATTTTTACCCCTAAGGCTTTGTCCTCCACTTGTTTGTTGAAGTCGGTGACATCAAGGATCATTCCATTGAGCACACGATTAGACTTCCTTGTTCCTCCGGTGGTGATTGTCTCCACATCCACTTGATTCGCATCCATTTGAGTAGAAATTGAATTTAGGATATTTTGGGTGAAAAATGGGTGTTTCGGCAGTGAGGTCCAAAAGAGGATAAAGGGGAATGGGTATTTGGATTGAGAGGTTATTTGGGAAGGTTTTTGTGTGATGGATTTTTGTGTGTAGAAGATTTTTGTGTAGAAGATTTAGAGTGGGTGTTTGAGCATTGAGAGGGAAGAAGAGAATTTGTGTTCTTCTTAATTTCCAATTCTACCCGTTAGAATTGAGGGAGAAAGAGTGCGAAATTACTCTTTTGCCCTCTAGTGGGTAGAGAGAGAGTATTAATCTCCTTGAGGATAAATTCGACCTTTCACATGATTTAAATTTGCCAACTCAGATTTATATACTCCATTTGTGAGTACATGGCGCCAAAAATTGTGCTTCAAATAACCGCCAACCTGGAACAAATCAGATAAAAAAAATCTCGAAAATAATCTGTTAGACCAATAAATATATTCCAGATAAATATTATCGTCTCGATTTCATATTTCAATAAAGCTGATATTATCTGAAATAAAAACTGATAAGAAATAAATTGATCAGACAGATACCTAATATCTGAAAAGAAAAATTTCAAGTTCCCAAAACATTTAAAAGAAATTTGACTTTTGCAAATGGGCCTAACCTTTTTGACATTTGAGTTGCAAGATATGGGCAATTTTTCATCAGAATTAGTTTCTTTAACATGCAAACCCAATTAGGCACATAAAATTTAAATTGACATGCAAATAGCTATATTCCCCCTAAATATATGCTTTGTCTATAAAATTAACCAAATTGAAAATTTATTCCCCCTAAATTACATACTAAGCTTAAATCAAATAAGCAAATTAGGCAAATAAAGTACACAAACCAATTATGCTAAAACGTGACAAATTAAGTAGACATACGTAACACATAAATAAATCGCAAATTTAGGTACGCAGATTTCGTAAGATAAAATTACAATACATAAATTTTACGAAAACATGTACACAATTAAACATATATTATACGTACACACAAATTCAAATCAAAACACATAGGTCACATAAATTATAAGCAATATAAACAGTACGTATCAAATATTTAGAGTTTAGAAATTGCTTAGCTCATTTCGATCATTCCCATTTCATGCCTTAGAGTAGCAAAACGAGATTCACACAACAGCTTTGTGAGAATATCGGCAATTTGATTCTCCGTGGGAATATGATCGATTCTCAAATCTTTCTTTTCGACGTGATCTCGGATAAAATGGTGTCGAACATCAATATGCTTGGTTCGTGAATGAAGCACCGGATTTTGGATTATGGCGGTTGCACTAGTATTATCGCATAAAATGCAAACATTTTCGCACTTAATCCCATAGTCCAATAATTGTTGCTTCATCCACAAGATTTGTGCACAACAACTCCCAGCTGCAATATATTCGGCTTCGGCAGTGCTCGTAGCTATGGAATTTTGCTTTTTGCTGAACCAAGAGACCAATCTTCCCCCTAAGAACTGGCATGTCCCTGAGGTACTTTTTCGGTCTATTTTACAACCTGCAAAATCTGCATCTGAATAACCAGTTAGTGTAAAATCTCCTTCTTTGGGATACCATAATCCCACATTGATTGTTCCTTTAAGATATCGAATTATCTTCTTGGTTGCAATCAGATGACTTTCTTTGGGCTTTGATTGGAATCTTGCACATACGCCAACCGAGTAGGATCTGTCCGGTCTGCTTGCGGTTAAGTATAGTAACGATCCAATCATCCCTCGATATATCGTTTGATCGACGTCTTTTCCTTCATCATCTTTATCCAATTTTTGAGATGTACTCATGGGAATTTTGACTGAGGATTTTCCATCTATGCCAAATTTCTTGATAAGATCTCTTGTGTACTTGGCTTGATTTATGAAAATTCCTTCTTCAAGTTGCTTGACTTGCAATCCCAAAAAGTAATTTAATTCTCCCATCATACTCATCTCGAACCTGTTCTGCATGAGCTTAGAAAATTTCTCACATAAAGATTTATCAGTACTTCCAAAGATAATATCATCAACATAAATTTGTACTAATAAAATGTGATTATTTTCTTGAATTCTAAAGAGGGTTTTATCGACTAGACCTTTGGTGAATCTACAACTAATTAAGAACATTGACAAGGTGTCGTACCAAGCTCGAGGAGCTTGTTTTAACCCATACAATGCCTTCTTTAATTTGTAGACTTGATCACCAACGTCTTTTACCTCAAAACCGGGTGGTTGTTCGACGTAAACTTCTTCTTCAAGTAAGCCATTAAGAAATGCGCTCTTTACGTCCATTTGATATACAACGAAATTCTTGTGCGCTGCATAAGCTAGAAATATCCGGATTGCTTCGAGTCGTGCGACGGGGGCGAATGTCTCATCAAAATCAATTCCTTCTTCTTGTGAATACCCCTTCGCGACTAATCTTGTTTTATTCCTAACAATGACGCCGTCTTCGTTTGCTTTGTTCCTAAAGACCCATTTAGTGCCAATTACATTTTGGTGCGTTGGTCTTGGAACAAGTTTCCATACGTCGTTGCGCTTGAATTGATCTAATTCCTCTTGCATGGCATCTATCCAACTTGGATCGGCTAAAGCTTCATCAATTTCTTTTGGCTCCAGTTGTGATAGAAAGCTTGAGAACATTGCATCTTGTTGTAGGTTCCTAGTAGATGATCGCGTTTTCACTCCGTCACTTGGATTTCCAATGACTAAGTCATGTGTGTGACTTCTTAGCCATTTTCGATTTGGTTGGAAACTTGTTGGATTCTCAGAGTTTCCTTCCTGTTGGAATACTTGATGTGATTCCACTTGTTGCGAATTGTTGACGGGTACATCTTCTTGTTCATCTACTGGAATTTCTTCTTCTTGAGTTCTGGGTGCAATTTCGGTTGTACGTGATATTTCGGGTATCACATTGGATATTGCCTCAATTTGGTGAATACCCATATCACTTGATTCTTCTACTTCCTGCAACACATTATCTTCGAAATTGTCATTAGAATTAATTAAATCACGATAACCTTCACCATTTTTGCCATTATTGTCGTGATTTTCATTGAACACAACGTGAATCGATTCTTCTACCACCATGGTTGATTTGTTGAATATTCTATACGCCTTGCTAGTGGATGAATATCCTAAGAATGTTCCTTCGTCCGCTCGCTCGTCAAAAGTCTTTAATTGAGACTTTCCATTAACAAGTACAAAACATTTACAACCAAATGTATGAAAATAGGTGAGATTGGGTTTTCTCCCTTTCCATAATTCATATGGTGTTTTGTTATAAGACTTGTGGATTAGACTGCAATTTTGAGTATAGCACGCCGTGTTAATTGCTTCTGCCCAAAATCTTTTTGGTAGTCCGGCGGCCGTTATCATGACTCGTGCGGCTTCCTTGAGTGCTCGATTTCTTCTTTCAGCTACACCATTTTGTTGCGGCGTTCGTGCGGCAGACAATTGATGTAAAATTCCTTGTGAATTGCAGTAAGATTGAATCACTCTTTTTACGAACTCTGTTCCTCGATTGGTTCGTATTGTTGTAATCTTCATGTCCTTTTCGACTTGTAGTAGCTTTAATAGCTCTGGCAGCTTTGATAAGACTTCATCCTTTTTCTTAATGAATATTGTCCATGTGTACCTAGAAAAATCATCAACAACAACCAAAGTATATTTCTTACCACTTATACTTACTGGGTCTACTAGACCAAATAAATCCATGTGCGGTACACTTAAGGGTCTTGATGTTGACTCTTGAGCTTTGGCTTTGAATGATGCTTTGATTTGTTTTCCTTTCTGGCATGCATCACAAATTTGATTTTTCTTGAATACAATGTTGGGTAGTCCTTCGACTAGATTATTTTTTGCAAGCTTGTTGATGGTTTTGATGATTTACTATTTTATCCATTATATTGGATGAATTTGTAAATGATGCGATTACTTCCCGAAGGTTATGTTCTCGAACCTCTCTATCTTTGCACTCTTCTTGAAGTCGAACATTTTCAACTTTCAAATTACTCATTTCATTTAGAGCATTTTGCAATTTTTGTGACATTTCTTCCTTTTCAAGAATTAACGTATTGTTGCGCTCTTTGATTTGAGTATGAGTGGCCATGACTCTTTGACAATCTTCCATAAGACTTTGAAATGATTCTTGAGTCTGGAAAGAAGTGTCAACTGAACTAAAAGAACTAAAAGAGCTAGAAGATACCTCTTCGTCGATTTCACGCGCCATATAGCATTTCTCATGTTCGGATGTTTTGCCCACTAGGCATAGTAGCGCAGTATCTTCTTGTGATAAATCACTCTCGTCGCTAGATGATTCTTCGGATTCACTTGCTTCTAACGGATCGCTTATTAGTGCCTTCCGTTTGCCCTTTTTGAATTTCTTCTCTTTGGATTCGTATTCCACCTGTGGAGAAGTATTCGAATTTTTTTCCGCCTTGGGGTGAAGACATTCGGCCATAAAATGTCCAGGCTTTCTACAATTGAAACACACGTTTGTGTTATCTTCGACCGGTTCCCTTCTTGATCTTCTATTTTCTCGAAAGAAATTTCCTTGTGGTGATCCTTTGTTCTTTCGCATGAACTTCTTGAATTTCCTAACAAATAAGGAAAATTGTTCGTCAGATAAAAAATCATTATTTCCTACTGACCTTGATGTTGAGGGTTGTTCGTCCATCAATGCGGATGTTCGTTCATCACGTTCTTCCTCGACTCGTGTCTTCATTTCGAACTCATACGCCTTAAGATCACTAAAGAGTTTATCCGTAGATAATGTCCTTAGATCTCTATGATCGCGCATTGCGGTCACCTTCATTGTGACACCCCAAAAATCCACACTCCAAACCATGAATTAATTGAGTAATTAATTCAATTTGTTTTGAGGAATTGATTCCTAAAATCCTAATTTTTGATACTCAAGGACTAGTATTTGACTAGTCAATCTTTAAGTGGTGTTGTACCTTGTGCTTTGAGAGGAGTCCCCTTGTTCCTTACACTTTCTAAGAGTTAGTAAGGGTATCCTTGTCTTTTCACCAAGAGCTAGTTGTGTAACCTAAACCTAGAAGACTTCTTCATTTTTCATCCCTTTCATTTCCTAGAAAATATCTCTACCTTCTCTATAGAATAGAAAAGTAGCTTGTTCTTCAAGCCAAAAGAAGCCTTTGTCAAGATTCCAAGTTTTGCTTCCAAGATTCAATCTTTCCTCTATTTTGGCATCTAGAAGGGTAAGATCTAAGCTTTTCTAGTCTTTTTGGTTCCATCTTAGTTGTCTTTTTCTTAAAGGTTGGATCTTTATGATCTTTTGGTTTGATCTTGAAGTGGGTTTGGCTAGTGAGCTTAGTGGAGAGCTTGTTGTGGTGTAAGAAGAGTCTTTTGGTCTTCAAGAGGTAACCCATGCTCTATAAAACCAATTTTGCTTACCTATATATGATTTCTTGGCTTCTACATGTGTTTTGCTATGAAATGTGAGTGTTTATGCATTTATCTTGTGGTATTGCTTATCTAGAGCTTGTGTTTAGGTTTCGTTTGTGCCATTGCTTGGCATTTTCCTTGGTTCAAGTCATTTTGTTGTGCTTGGTGAGATTTGACATGTTTTGGACTTGAATTTGTGTTTGAAGGAGAAAATCCCCGAAGGGATTGTTTTACACAGGAGCGTGTACCCGCGAGCGTAACGGCGGGGAGAGCCCTACCCGCCGCCCACCCGTCGGTACACGTGATTGTGGGTGTTGTACCCGCGGGCAGAACCACGGGTAGGGGCCTACCCGTGGGTCCACCCGCGGGGTACACAGTGAGGTCGGAGTGGGATTTGTTCCCCGTGTTTTGTTTGTCTCGGTCTTTGATCTTTTGGCCTCTCGTTGTTCTTTTGTGGAACTATTTGAGCGTCTTCTTGATGTTTCGTAGGTCTAGAGCTTTATGGTAGGTATCCATGTAGGATCTTTGGTGTTGTGAATCGTGCTAAGTGTTCAACATTGTGTTTCGTTGAACCGTGTGGTGTCTTGTGTGTTCCTCGGAACTATCTTGAGTTTCCTCGTTGTTGAGCTTGCTAGTTGTTATCCAAATGCTAGCGTCGTTGTTGTCGATGGGTGGTGACATGTCCCTTGTTTGATTATGTTTCGTACCTCTTTTGCAATTCGTTGCTTGTTTCGTGTGAGTGGTGGTGCGTGTGTGGCTTTACCTGGATTGCACGATTAGTGGTATGGGACGCTAGTCACAAAGGTATTGCAGCGGTCCTCGTGGTGGCCGTGACGTGATTTTATGGAGTTGTGGCTGAGTCCACGTGTTTGGGGGATAACATTGTGTTATCCGGGCATGTGTTGCCGTGAATTGGTGGGTTTTCGTTGGTGGTTATAGGTAGGGGACGACGGTCCCGGAGGAATAAGGTTGGACTTGGCTGTACAGGGGCTTTCTGGAGGTAATGGTTGGCACCGAAGGTACAAGGTCGGGGGTAGCCATAAGGTTGGAACATGGCATAAGGAAGGCATATCAACTCGTGATGTGTGATGTGTGATGTCACAAGGGCTTATGAAGCCGTTGTTGTGGTGAGTTCTCTTCTCTCGTGACGTGTGTAGTCACGGAGGCTTGTGGTGTGGTGTTTTGGTATGTGTTGCCGTTGGGTGAGTCTTTATCCTTGTGTGTGGTTAACCTTTGTGGTTGGGACGTGTTCCCGGTGTTATCCTTGTGAGTGGTGAGTCTTTTGTTGTCTTTTGATCTTGGCTTTTGACTTATATATATGTATTCCGTTTCGAAAATGGTTTTCATATTATATATCTACCTATTTATGATACTTAACGGTATTTGTGGGTTACCAGCATCTCTCGCTGACCGGGCGTCGCCCCGATGTTTATCTTTGTGTCTTTCAGGTGATGCGTAGTCGAGCGCAATGTCTAGAGTCGGTAGCTTAGCACCTGTGTCTTTAGACAGTGTTGTTGAGGCATGTGTGCCAATGTCTCTAGATTGTTTTAGTTTGTTGTTTTTGGGATAGTGTTACACTTGCAGATTGTCGCCGTAGCGTATGCCAAGTGTGGTATACGTGGCATAACACCCCGTTTGGATTCCTTTTATCCAGTTATCTTTTTATCTTCCGCTGTGCTAGTGTTTGTTGTTAATCTGCATGTGTTAAGACTCGTTTTAAGTCTTGTTGTTTTTTTTTTGGGGGGGGGGGGGGGGGGGGGGGTGTTACAGTTGGTATCAGAGCCTAGGTTTGAACCTTGGTTTAGAGCCTAGGAAGAGTTGAGTCTAGACTTTCTAAGTGTTTAAGTGTGTTTTGAGACCTCTAAGCGACCTTAAGAAGCTAAGTGTTAAGCTTAGGACTCTAGGTTGCGCGGTGAGATGTGTGTTGTTTTCTGTCTTGCTTGCTTGCTTTTTGTGGTAACCTTGTTGTTGTAGCAGAAGTGCGATGCCTCCTCGTCCTCGCGCCCACTCCCCAGAGACCCCGACCAACGAGCAGCTCGCCCAGAATCTCCATCAGTTGACGCAGATGATGCAGTCTCTCAGTGAAGCTCTGTTGAACAACAATCAAGCTGCACCGCCTCCGCCTCCTATTGGGCACCGCGATGTGGGTCGTTTAGTGTCAGGGCATCGGCCGCCTTCCTTTGCTGGTGAAGAAGACCCTGTAGTCCTTGAAGAGTGGCTACGGGTGTTTGATAAGATTTTTACCGTGGTGGGTTGTCCTGAAGAGAGGAGAGTAGAACTGGCAACGTTCTACTTCTGCCAAGAAGCTGATCTGTGGTGGGTTCACGAGAGTCCGGCCTTTCTTGAAGAGCCTGGGTTTGATTGGACCGCGCTCAAGGACAGGATGCGCGAAAGGTTCTACCTAGCGCATGTGCGAGCTGCCATGTTTGATGAGTTCCTTCATCTCCAGCAAGGACCACTATCTGTGGTGGAGTACCACAAGAAGTTCCTAGAGTTGGCGCACTTCGCGAGGGTGTTGGTGCCTACAGAGCTTGCCAAAGTTGAGCGTTTTGTTGCCGGTCTGAATTATGAGGCACTAAAAGCGTTGACGGTGAGTAGACCCAGTTCCCTCAAGGATGCATATCTGTGTGCCGCGGATCTGTTTCGTGTTCAGCAGCTTCAGAAGAGTTCGCTTGAGTTGGCTAGGAAGAGAGTTGAGAGTGGTGGTTCTTTTGCTTTCAAGAAGCCCCGACCGAGTTTTTCGGCTAGAGTTGTGTCATCTTCTTCTCAAGGACCAGTTAGGATGGAGCCTCCGGTTCAAGCTAAGTCGGTTGGTTGTCGCAAGTGTGGGAAGGTGCATCCGGGTCAAGTTTGCTCTGGCCAGGCGTTTAAGTGTTTTCGCTGTGGGGTTGTTGGTCATAGAGTTGCGGAGTGTCCTCAGCTTGTTGGTCAGAGAGTGTTGCCGCCACCCCCGGGAGTCGGAGGAGCATCAGGAGGGAGTTCGAGTCAGGGAGCTGTTGGAGTTAGGCCGCCTGGGAGAGTTTTTGTGATGGCGCATTTGCAGGCGGAGTCGGAGGGTCTGGTGGAGGAGGAGTTAGCAGGTAACCCTTGTTTTGAGTCTATCCTTGTGTCCCCGAGAGCTTTGTGTTCTTTGTTGCCTTGGGTGCTATCTTGTGTTTCGTAGTTGTCTTTGTGTTCTTTGTTGCCTTGGGTGTTATCTTGTGTTTCGTAGTTGTCTTTGTTTGGCAATCCTTGGCTTGTTTCCCTTGCTTGTTTTTCGTTGGATGCGTAGTATAGACTCTTTTCTTGCCAAGTGTTTTCTTTAGTTGTCATCTTGTTTGTGGTAGCCATCTATCCTTGAGTTATCTTGTGCTTAGCCCAATTCTTTCACCTTTGGACTTGGTTGTTTTTACAACAATTCCTTGTGCTTTTCCCTAAATTTTCCAAATATTCTTTGATTTGGAAAAAATAGCCAATCCCTACCAAAATCTTTCCTTGTGTAGCCTAAAAGTTAAGCCTAATGTTTTTTGTAGCCTTTGAGTTTCAAACCTTAGCTTATTTCTTTTCTACCCAACCTTTAAACCACTTGAGCTAATTATCTTTTTTAAAACCTAACCAATTTTAATTCTTTCTAAACCTTAAATTCCACTTTGTTCAAAATCCCCAAATTTAATCATCTTTTTCCCCAATCTCACCCAAATCCCTAATTTCTTTTCCCAAAATTCTCTTCATCTTTTTCTTTCTCCCTACCCGTGAGCTACCCGACACACCACCCCACCCCGTCGCTCCTTCGCAACCCGCCACCACCAACCTGCCCGTCGCCGTTCGCCGCCGCCTCGCCGCCGAAGCTTCGCCGCCGCCGTCTGCTGTGCCGTGTTGCCGAGCAGCCACAAGAGAGAGAGAGAGAGAGAGAGAGAGAGAGAGAGAGAGAGAGCTGCGAGAGTGTGGTACAAGAAGAAGAAGTTGTGGGCTTTGTTTGTTGAGCTTTGGATCATCTTTCACCATGCCTAGAAGGTCAAGTTTGGCAAGAAAAGCGGAATGGGTGGATGCCCACTACCTTGTGCTTGAAGGTAAAGCTTTTGACCCAGAATCTTTTCCAAGTTCCTTGTTGGATTTGCTTAAGTTTCAAGGTTTGTTGGATGGTTTTCTCGCCATAAGGGCCGAGACTTACCCGAGTTTGGTGAAAGAGTTTTACTGTCACATGGTTGTGACGAAGGAAGGTGAAAGACTTGAGATCACCTCTAAGGTGAGAGGTGTGAAGGTTGTGTTGTCTGAGAAGAGGTTAGCTCAGTTGTTGAGTTTGTCTGCTACCGGAGTGGCTCAGTATAGTGGCCATTCTTGGGTTAGTACGGATACCATGGGGTACCGTGACTATTTGAGTTATCTGTTTGGCCGTGCGAGTGGTTTCACTCAAGCTTCGAGGCCGGAAAGGAAGTGGTTGTCTGCGGAACAAAGGATCTTGGTTATGTTGGTGTCAGATTGTTTGTTGCCTAACAACAACAAGAGCAGTTTGTTGGGTAAGTTGGGGTGTACCTTTGCTTTCTGTTTGAAGAATATGGTTAAGTTCAATCTGCCTGCTTTGATGATGCAACACATAGTGTTTTGCCGGGATCACAACCGAAAGAGTTTGCCGTATGGAATGGTGCTAAGTTGGATCTTGGTTAAGAAAGGTGTTAGTGTGGATGGTTGTCCCTCGAAGGCTGTGGGAAAGATGGTGTTGGATACCGCCAATCTCCGGAGTTGTAATCATTTTCAGTTGGATAGTGGTGAGTACATCACGCTTGAAGAGGTTGCTAGGAAAGCACCTGTTGAGAGAGCAGAGTTAGCTGCTGAGCTTGAGATTCATGCCAGGAAGTTGAGCCTTGCAGTTCAGAGTTTGGGTGGTGACGAAGAAGTTGAGGAGGAAACAGATCAGGAAGAAGAGGAAGGAGCACCGGAGACCGCTGAAGCTGAAGTAAGTGAATCAGACGGTGAGAAACGCCGTAGAAGGGAAGAAGTTCGCACCAAGATATGGCAGGATGTCGCCTCTTTGCTTCGTCAGCAGAACAGTTTGATCGCCGAAGGTTTTGCGTTTGTGAGGTCGCAGTTTGCCGTAGTGCATCAGAGGCTGGATCGGTTTGAAGCTAGTTCTAGTCACAGAGATGAAGCCGAAGAAGAATAGTCTGAAGAGGCTGAAGAGTCAGAGAGTGAAGAGTTCTAGTGGTGTTGTGGTAACCCCGTTCGCTTTTTCCTTGTTGTTTCTTAGCCTTTGTAGCTTGGTGTTTGGTTGTTGTGTGCTTTGTGTGCTTGCTTGTTTTGTTTGTTGCCTTGTTGTTTAGCTAGTTTGTTGGTTAGTGTTTGGGTTAGTTGTTGAGTTCTTGGTTGTTGTCTAGAAGTTGGTTGTTGTGTTGAGGTTAGAGTTCTTGATGCCAATCTATCCGTTTGTTGACCTCTTGCCGATCCTTGAATTCGTAATGTCTTTCTCTTTGCATTGGAACCTTGTGAGAACTTTTGGAGTTTTTGACCAAAAGGGATATTCTTGAAATTCTTGTCACAATTTTGTTTCCTTGTTACCTTTCGTTCTTAATTTGTTGTACCCAAGTTTCGGGGACGAAACTTCTTTGAAGGGGGAGAGGATGTGACACCCCAAAAATCCACACTCCAAACCATGAATTAATTGAGTAATTAATTCTATTTCTTTTGAGGAATTGATTCCTAAAATCCTGATTTTTGATACTCAAGGACTAGTATTTGACTAGTCAATCTTTAAGTGGTGTTGTACCTTGTGCTTTGAGAGGAGTCCCCTTGTTCCTTACACTTTCTAAGAGTTAGTAAGGGTATCCTTGTCTTTTCACCAAGAGCTAGTTTTGTAACCTAAACCTAGAAGACTTCTTCATTTTTCATCCCTTACATTTCCTAGAAAATATCTCTACATTCTCTCTAGAATAGAAGAGTAGCTTGTTCTTCAAGCCAAAAGAAGCCTTTGTCAAGATTCCAAGTTTTGCTTCCAAGATTCAATCTTTCCTCTATTTTGGCATCTAGAAGGGTAAGATCTAAGCTTGTCTAGTCTTTTTGGTTCCATCTTAGTTGTCTTTTTCTTAAAGGTTGGATCTTTATGATCTTTTGGTTTGATCTTGAAGTGGGTTTGGCTAGTGAGCTTAGTGGAGAGCTTGTTGTGGTGTAAGAAGAGTCTTTTGGTCTTCAAGAGGTAACCCATGCTCTACAAAACCTATTTTGCTTACCTATATATGATTTCTTGGCTTCTACATGTGTTTTGCTATGAAATGTGAGTGTTTATGCATTTATCTTGTGATATTGCTTATCTAGAGCTTGTGTTTAGGTTTCCTTTGTGCCATTGCTTGGCATTTTCCTTGGTTCAAGTCATTTTGTTGTGCTTGGTGAGATTTGGCATGTTTTGGACTTGAATTTGTGTTTGAAGGGGAAAATCCCCGAAGGGATTGTTTTACACAGGAGCGTGTACCCGTGGGCGGAACGGCGGGGAGAGCCCTACCCGCCGCCCACCCGCCGGTACATGTGATAGTGGGTGTTGTACCCGCGGGCAGAACCACGGGTAGGGGCCTACCCGTGGGTCCACCCGCGGGGAACACAGTGAGGTTGGAGTAGGATTTGTTCCCCGTGTTTTGTTTGTCTCGGTCTTTGATCTTTTGGCCTCCCGTTGTTCTTTTGTGGAACTATTTGAGCGTCTTCTTGATGTTTCGTAGGTCTAGAGCTTTATGGTAGGTATCCATGTAGGATCTTTGGTGTTGTGAATCGTGCTAAGTGTTCAACATTGTGTGTCGTTGAACCGTGTGGTGTCTTGTGTGTTCCTCGGAACTATCTTGAGTTTCCTCGTTGTTGAGCTTGCTAGTTATTATCCAAATGCTAGCGTTGTTGTTGTCGATGGGTGGTGACCTGTCCCTTGTTTGAGTATGTTTCGTACCTCTTTTGCAATTCGTTGCTTGTTTCGTGTGAGTGGTGGTGCGTGTGTGACTTTACCTGGATTGCACGATTAGTGGTATGGGACGCTAGTCACAAAGGTATTGCAGCGCTCCTCGTGGTGGCCGTGACGTGATTTTATGGAGTTGTGGCTGAGCCCACGTGTTTGGGGGATAACATTGTGTTATCCGGGCATGTGTTGCCGTGAATTGGTGGGTTTTCGTTGGTGGTTATAGGTGGGGGACGACGGTCCCGAAGGAATAAGGTTAGACTTGGCTGTACAGGGGCTTTCTGGAGGTAATGGTTGGCACCGAAGGTACAAGGTTGGGGGTAGCCATAAGGTTGGAACAGGGCATAAGGAAGGCATATCAACTCGTGATGTGTGATGTGTGATGTCACGAGGGCTTATGAAGCCGTTGTTGTGATGAGTTCTCTTCTCTCGTGACGTGTGTAGTCACGGAGGCTTGTGGTGTGGTGTTTTGGCATGTGTTGCCGTTGGGTGAGTCTTTATCCTTGTGTGTGGTTAACCTTTGTGGTTGGGACGTGTTCCCGGTGTTATCCTTGTGAGTGGTGAGTCTTGTGTTGTCTTTTGATCTTGGCTTTTGACTTATATATATGTATTCCGTTTCGAAAATGGTTTTCATATTATATATCTACCTATTTATGATACTTAACGGTATTTGTGGGTTACCAGCATCTCTCGCTGACCGGGCATCGCCCCGATGTTTATCTCTGTATCTTTCAGGTGATGCGTAGTCGAGCGCGATGTCTAGAGCCGGTAGCTTAGCACCTGTGTCTTTAGACAGTGTTGTTGAGGCCTGTGTGCCAATGTCTCTAGATTGTTTTAGTTTGTTGTTTTTGGGATAGTGTTACACTTGCAGATTGTCGCCGTAGCATATGCCAAGTGTGGTATACGTGGCATAACACCTCGTTTGGATTCCTTTTATCTAGTTATCTTTTTATCTTCCATTGTGCTAGTGTTTGTTGTTAATCTGCATGTGTTAAGACTCGTTTTAAGTCTTGTTGTTTTTTTTTTTTTTTTTGGGGGGGGGGTGGGGGGGGGGGGTGTTAAATTTATATCCCAATTTGTTGGTAATCCGCATAACACTTTGAGCGATATTTCTTTCTGGGTAATGGTCTTTCCCAGATCCGTGATTCTTCCAAGGATTTTGATCAATCGAGCTTCCATGTCGGTGATGCTTTCGTTCAGTAGCATTTTGAAATCTTCGAACCTCTTCATGGCAATGGTTAGTTTGTTGTCTTTTTCTTGTTCATCGCCTACACCGATACTAATGAGAGTATCCCATATTTCTTTTGCTATGGTGCACTTTCGAATATTTGGGAATATTGTGTCATCGACCGTTTTGAACAAAATATCCTTGGCAATATTGTCCAAGTTATTTCGCCCTCTATCTTCTTTTGTCCACTCCATTTTTGGCTTTGGAATATATCGTGGAGCATTTGGATCTCGTGGGGTAGCAGTATTAGCTTCCATGATTTGGATAGGACCAGTGGTGATGACTTCCCACATTTCATCATTTAAAGCAGATAAGTGCACCTGCATACGTATTTTCCAATCATCAAATTTATCAAGTGAGAAAAGCAAATTTTGAGCAAGAGCCATATCTCTCTTCATTTTGAAGTTTCGAGATCTATCTAGCAGTCAAAATTGACTCAAATAGACAACCGCTCTGATACCACTTGTTGGTCCCGAAAGGGTGGCGAGAAGTCTAGAGGGGGGGGGGGTGAATAGACTTCTCTAACTTTTTCAACTTTCTTCGAAAACACACAAGGCAGATAACACTTTGGTAATTTCAACTCTAAGTAACAAGCATTAACAATATAAACAACTTAGAGTGTGCAGCGGAATAAGTAGCAGTAAAGTGTTATGCTTAATAGTGCGGTGCTCAAAGAGAGATTTTAAACATGCAACACGTTAGAAACACTTGATATGGTTCAAAGATGATGTGCGCAAAGTTTGGCTTGTACGAATAAGGAAAGTAGAAATCAATATATTTTATTAGGAAGAGAGATTTTTTAGGAATTGGGCGGGAAGTTAAAATTTCAGGATTTTGTTATTATATATAGTATGGATTGATGGATTGATTGATTACAATAGGAATTGTATTAAACTATTATTTTATAATATTAGAATAGAATTTTAACGCAAAATTATTGTACGAATGAGAAAGTAGAAATCAATATATTTTATTAGGAAGAGAGATTTTTTAGGAATTGGGCGGGAAATTAAAATTTCAGGATTTTGTTATTATATATAGTATAGATTGATAGATTGATTGATTACAATAGGAATTGTAATTACAATAGGAATTATATTAGAGTATTATTTTATAATATTAAAATAGAATTTTAACGCAGAATTATTGTACGAATGGGAATATAGAAATCAATATATTTTATTAGGAAGAGAGATTTTTTAGGAATTGGGCGGGAAGTTAAAATTTCAGGATTTGGTTATTATATATAGTATAGATTGATTGATTACAATAGGAATTCTATTACACTATTATTTGGAAGCGAGATTTTTTAGGAATTGGGCGGGAAGTTAAAATTTCAGGATTTGGTTATTATATATAGTATAGATAGATTTATTGATTACAATAGGAATTGTAATTACAATAGGAATTGTATTACAATATTATTTTATAATAAAAAAATAGAATCTTAACGCAGAATTATTTTACGAAGGGGAATATAGAAATCAATATATTTTATTAGGAAAAGATATTTTTTATGAATTGGGCGAGAAGTTAAAATTTCAGGATTTTGTTATTATATATAGTATACATTGATTGATTACAATAGGAATTGTATTACACTTTTATTTTATAATATTAAAATAGAATTTTAACGCAGAGTTATTGTACGTATGGAAAAGTATAAATCAATATATTTTATTGGGAAGAGATATTTTTTAGGAATTGGGGGCAAAGTTAAAATTTCAAGATTTTGTTATTATATATAGTATAGATTGATTGATTACAATAGGAATTGTATTACACTATTATTTTATAATATTAAAATAGAATTTTAACGCATAATTATTGTACGGATGGGAATGTAGAAATCAATATATTTTATTAGGAAGAGAGATTTTTTAGGAATTGTGCGGGAAGTTAAAATTTCAGGCTTTTGTTATTATATATAATATAGATATAGATATAGATAGATTGATTGATTACAATAGAAATTGTATTAAACTATTATTTTATAATATTCAAATTGAATTTTAACGCATAGTTATGGTACGTATGCAAAGTAGAAATCAATATATTTTATTAGGAAGAAATATTTTTTAGGAATTGGACGGAAAGTTATAATTTCAGGATTTTGTTATTATATATGTAGTATAGATTGATGTACTACAATACATATTGTATTACACTATTATTTTATAATATTATAATAGAATTTTAACGCAGAATTATTGTACGACTGAGAAAGTAGAAATCAATATATTTTATTAGGAAGAGAGATATTTAACGCTGAATTACTGTTCAAATGTGAATATAGAAATCAATATATTTTATTAGGAAGAGAGATTTTTTAGGAATTGGGCGGAAAGTTAAAATTTCAGGATTTGATTATTATATATAGTATAGATTGATTACAATAGGAATTGTATTACACTAATTTTATAATATTAAAATTGAATTTTAACGCAGTGTTATTGTACGAAAGGGAAAGTAGAAATCAATATATTTTATTAGGAAGACATATTTTTTAGGAATTCGGCGGGAAGTAAAAGTTTCAGGATTTTGTTATTATATATAGTATAGATAGATTGATTAATTACAATAGGAACTGTATTACACTATTATTTAATAATATTAGAATAGAATTTCAACGCAGAATTATTGTACGAATAGAAAAGTAGAAATCAATATATTTTATTAGGAAGAGAGATTTTTTAGGAATTGGGCGGAAAGTAAAAATTTCAGGATTTTGTTATTATATATAGTATAGATTGATTGATTACATGAGGATTGTATTACACTATTATTTAATAAAATTAGAATAGAATTTTAACGCAGAATTATTGTACGAATGGGAAAGTAGAAATCAATATATTTTATTAGGAAAAGTGAGATTTTTTAGGAATTGGGCGGGAAATTAAAATTTCAGGATTTTGTATGTATATAAAGTATAGATTGATTGATTACAATAGGAATTGAATTACAGTATTATTTTACAATATGAAATTTCAGGATTTTGTTATTATATATAATATAGACTGATTGATTACAAGAGGAATTGTATTACACTATTATTTAATAATATTAGAATAGAATTTTAACGCAGAATTATTGTACGAATGTGAAAGTAGAAATCAATATATTTTATTAGAAACAGTGAGATTTTTTAGGAATAGGGAGGGAAGTTAAAATTTTAGGATTTTTTTATTATATATAGTATAGATTGATTGATTACAATAGGAATTGCATTACAGTAATATTTTATAATATTAAAATAGAAATTTAACGCAGAATTATTGTACGAATGGGAATGTAGAAATCAATATATTTTATTAGGAAGAGAGATTTTTTAAGAATTGGGCGGGAAGTTATAATTTCAGGATTTTGTTATTATATATAGTATAGATAGATTGATTGATTACAATAGGAATTGTATTAATCTATTATTTTATAATATTAAAATTGAATTTTAACGTAGAGTTATTGTACGAATGGGAAAGTAGAAACCAACATATTTTATTAGGAAAAGATATTTTTTAAGAATTGGACGGAAAGTTGTAATTTTAGGATTTTGTTATTATATATGGTGTAGATTGATTGATTATAATAGGAATTGTATTACACTATTATTTTCTAATATTAGAATTGAATTTTAACACAGAATTATTGTACTAATGGGAAAGTAGAATTCAATATATTTTATTAGGAAGAGATATTTTTTATGAATTGGGCGGTAAGTTAAAATTATAGGATTTTGTTATTATATATAGTATAGATTGATTGACTACAATAGAAATTGTATTACACGATTATTTTATAATATTAGAATAGAATTTTAACTCAGAATTATTGTACGAATGAGAATGTAGAAATCAATATATTTTATTAGGAAGACTGAGTTTTTTGGAAATCTGCGGAAGTTAAAATTCCAGGAGTTTTTTAATATATGTTGTATAGAATTATTGATTACAATAGGAATTATATTACACTATTATTTTATGATGTTAGAATAGAATTTTAACGCAGAATTATTGTACGAATCGGAAAGAAGAAATCAATATATTTTATTAGGAAGAGAGATTTTTTAGAAATTGGGCGGAAAGTTAAAATTTTAGGATTTCGTTATTTTATTTAGCATAGAATGATTGATTACAATAGGAATTGTAATTACAATAAGAATTGTATTACAGTATTATTTTATAATATTAAAATAATTTTTAACGCTTAATTATTGTACGAAAGGGAATATAGAAATCAATATATTTTATTAGGAAGAAAGATTTTTTAGGAATTGGGCGGAAAGTTAAAATTTCAGGATTTGGTTATTATATATAGTATAAATTGATTGATTACAATAGGAATTGTATTACACTATTATTTTATAATATTAGAATTGAATTTTAACGCAGAATTATTGTACGAATGATAAAGTAAAAATCAATATATTTTATTAGGAAGAGAGATTTTTTAGGAATTGGGCGTGAAGTTAAAATTTCACAATTTTGTTATTATATATAGTATAGGTTGATTGATTACAATAGGAATTGTAATTACAATAGGAATTGTATTCCAGTATTATTTTAAAATATTTAAATAGAATTTTAACGCATAATTATTATACAAATGGGAATATAGAAATCAATATATTATATTACAAAGGGAGATTTTTTAGGAATTAGGCGGGAAGTTAAAATTTCCGGATTTGGTTATTATATATAGTATAGATTGATTGATTACAAATTTTCAAAAAAAAAAAAAAGATTGATTGATTACAATAGGAATTGTATTACACTATTATTTTATAATATTAGAATAGAATTTTAACGTAGAATTATTGTACGAATGAGAAAGAAGAAATCATTATATTTTTTTAGGAGGAGAGATTTTTTAGGAATTGGGCGGGAAATTAAAATTTTAGGATTTTGTTATTATAAATAATATAGATTGATTGATTACAATAGGAATTGTAATTACAATACGAATTGTATTACAGTATTATTTTATAAAATTAAAATAGAATTTTCACTCTGAATTATTGTACGAATAGGAATATAGAAATCAATATATTTTATTAGGAAGAGAGATTTTTAAGGAATTGGGCGGGAAGTTAAAATTTCAGCATTTGGTTATTATATATAGTATATTTTGATTGATTACAATAGGAATTGTATTTCACTATTATTTTATAATATTAAAATAGAATTTTAACCCAATGTTTTTGTACGAATGATAAAGTAGAAATCAATATATTTTATTAGGAAAAGTTATTTTTTATGAATTGGGGGGAAAGTTAAAATTTCAGGATTTTGTTATTATATATAGTATAGATTGATTGATTACAATAGG
Source organism: Ipomoea nil (assembly GCF_001879475.1). Taxonomy (NCBI): domain Eukaryota; kingdom Viridiplantae; phylum Streptophyta; class Magnoliopsida; order Solanales; family Convolvulaceae; genus Ipomoea; species Ipomoea nil. The sequence goes on along the minus strand of NW_017617687.1, from coordinate 2,338,479 downwards.
AATTGTATTACACTATTATTTAATAATATTAAAATAGAATTTTAACGAAGAATTATTGTACAAATGGGAAAGTGGAAATCAATATATTTGATTAGGAAGATAGATTTTTTAGAAATTCGGCGGAAAGTTAAAATTTCAGGATTTTGTTATTATATAGAGTATAGATAGATTGATTGATTACAATAGGAACTGTATTACACTATTATTTTATAATATTAGAATAGAATTTAAACGAAGAATTATTGTACGATTGAAAAAGTAGAAATCAATATATTTTATTAGGAAGAGAGATTTTTTAGGAATTGGGCGGGAAAGTTAAAATTTTATGGAATTGGGCGGAAAGTTAAAATTTTATGATTTTGTTATTATATATAGTATAGATTGATTGATTAAAAGAGGAATAGTATTACACTATTATTTTATTTTATTAGGAAGGGTGATATTTTTTTGGAATTGTGCGGGAAGTTAAAATTTCAGGATTTTGTTATTATATATAGAATAGATAGATTGATTGATTACAATATGAATTGTATTACAGTATTATTTTATAATTTTAAAATTGAAATTTAACGCATAATTATTGTACGAATGGGAATGTAGAAATCAATATATTTGATTAGGAAGAGAGATTTTTTAGGAATTGGTCCGGAATTTTAAATTTCAGAAATTTGTTATTATATTTAGTATAGATTGATTGATTACAATATAAATTGTATTAAACGATTATTTTATAATATTAAAATTGAATTTTAACGCGGAGTTATTTTACGAATGGGAAATTAGAAATTAATATATTATATTAGGAAGAAATATTTTCTAGGAATTGGACGGAAAGTTATAATTTCAGGATTTTGTTATTATATATGTAGTACAGATTGATTGATTACAATAGGAATTGTATTACACTATTATTTTATAAAATTAAAGTAGAATTTTAATGCAGAGTTATTGTACGTATGGGAAAGTAAAAATCAATGTATTTTATTAGGAAGAGATATATTTTAGAAATTGGGCGAAAAGTTAAAATTTCAGGATTTTGTTATTATATATAGTATAGATTGATTGATTTCAATAGGAACTGTATTACACTATTATTTTATAATATTAGAATAGAATTTTAACACAGAATTATTGTACGAATGGGAAAGTAGAAATCAATATATTTTATTAGGAAGAGAAATTTTTTAGAAATTCGGCGGGAAGTTAATATTTCAGGATTTTGTAATTATAAATAGTATAGATTGATTGATTACAATTTGAATTGCATTACACTATTATATAATAATATTAGAATAGAATTTTAACGCAGAATTATTGTACGAATGGGAAAGTAGAAATCAATATATTTTATTAGGAAGGATGAGATTTTTTAGGAATTGGGCGGGAAGTTAAAATTTCAGGAATTTTTTATTATATATACAATAGATTGATTGATTACAATAGGAATTGTATTACATTATTATTTTATAATATTAAAATAGAAATTTAACGCATAATTATTGTACGGATGGGAATGTAGAAATCAATATATTTTATTAGGAAGAGAGAATTTTTAGGAATTGGGCGGAAAGTTAAAATTTCAGGATTTTGTTGTTATATATAGTAGAGATAGATTGATTGATTACAATAGGAATTGTATTAAGCTATTATTTTATAATATTAAAATTGAATTTCAACGCGGAGTTATTGTACGTATGGAAAGTAGAAATCAATATATTTTATTAGGAAGAAATATTTTTTCGGAATTGGACGGAAAGTTATAATTTCAGGACTTTGTTATTATATATGTAGTATAGATTGATGTATTACAATAGGAATTGTATTACAGTATTATTTTATAATATTAAAATAAAAATTTAACGCATAATTATTGTACGAATGGGAATTTAGAAATCAATATATATGATTAGGATGAGAGATTTTTTAGGAATTGGGCGGGAAGTTAAAATTTCAGGATTTTGTTATTATATGTAGTATAGATTGATTGATTACAATATACATTGTATTAAACGATTATTTTATAATATTAAAATTGAATTTTAACGCAGAGTTATTGTACGAATGGGAAAGTAGAAATCAATGTATTTTATTAGGAAGAGATATTTTTAAGGAATTAGGCGAAAAGTTAAAATTTCAGAATTTTGTTATTATATATGGTATAGATTGATTGATTACAATTGGAATTGTATTACACTATTATTTTATAATAATAGAATAGAATTTTAACGAAGATTTATTGTACGAATGGAAAAGTAGATATTAATATATTCTATTAGGAAGACAGATTTTTTAGAAATTCGGCGGGAATTTAAAATTTCAGGATTTTGTAATTATATATAGTATAGATTTATTGATTACAATAGTAATTGTATTACACTATTGTTTTATAATATTAGAATAGAATTTTAGCGCAGAATTATTGTACGAATGGAAAAGTAGAAATCAATATATTTATTAGGAAGAGAGATTTTTTAGGAATGTGGCAGGAAGTTAAAATTTCAGGATTTTGTTATTATATATAGTATAGATTGATTGATTACAATATGAATTGTATTACACTATTAATTAATAATATTAGAATAGAATTTTAACGCATAATTATTGTATGAATGGAAAGTAGAAATCAATATATTTTATTAGGAATAGAGATTTTTTAGGAATTGAGCGGGAAGTTGAAATTTCTGGATTTTGTTATTATATATACAATTGATTGATTGATTACAATAGGAATTGTATTACAGTATTATTTTATAATATTAAAATAGAAATTTAACGCATAATTATTGTACGGGTGGGAATGTAGAAATCAATATATTTTATTAGGAAGAGAGATTTTTTAGGAATTGGGCGGGAAGTTAAAATTTCATGATTTTGTTATTATATATTGTATAGATAGATTGATTGATTACAATAGGAATTGTGTTAAACTATTATTTTATAATATTGAAATTGAATTTTAACGCAGAGTTATTGTACGTTTGGAAAGTAGAAATCAATATATTTTATTAGGATGAAATATTTTTTAGGAATTGGACGGAAAGTTATAATTTCAGGATTTTGTTATTATATATGTAATATAGATTGATGTACTGCAATAGGAATTGTATTAAAGTATTATTTTATAATATTAAAATAGAAATTTAACGCATAATTATTGTACGAATGAGAATGTAGAAATCAATATATATGATTAGGATGAGAGATTTTTTAGGAATTGGGCGGGTAGTTAAAATTTTAGGATTTTGTTATTATATATAGTATAGATTGATTGATTACAATATAAACTGTATTAAACAACTATTTTATAATATTAAAATAGAATTTTAACGCAGAGTTATTGTACGAATGGGAAAGTAGAAATCAATGTATTTTATTAGGAAGAGATATTTTTAAGGAATTGGGCGAAAAGTTAAAATATCAGGATTTTGTTATTATACATAGTATAGATTTATTGATTACAATAGTAATTGTATTACACTATTGTTTTATAATATTAGAATAGAATTTTAACGCAGAATTATTGTACGAATGGGAAAGTAGAAAGCAATATATTTTATTAGGAATAGATATTTTTTAGGAATTAGTCGGAAAGTTTAAATTTTAGGAGTTTGTTATTATATATAGAATAGATTAATTGATTACAATAGGAATGGTATTACACAACTATTTTATAATATTAGAATAGAATTTTAATGCAGAATTATTGTATGAATGTGAAAGTTGAAATCAATATATTTTATTAGGAATAGAGATTTTTTAGGAATTGGACGGGAAGTTAAAATTCCAGGATTTTGTTATTATATATAGTATAGATTGATTGATTACAATATAAATTGTATTAAACGATTATTTTATAATATTAAAACAGACTTTTAACGCAGAGTTATTGTACGAATGGAAAGTAGAAATCAATGTATTTTATTAGGAAGAGATATTTTTTTGGAATTGGGGGAAAAGTAAAAATTTCAGGATTTTGTTATTATATATAGTATAGATTGATTGATTACAATTGGAATTGTATTACACTATTATATTATAATATTAAAATAGAATTTTAACGAAGAATTATTGTACGAATGGGAAAGTAGACATCAATATATTTTATTAGGAAGACAGATTTTTTAGAAATTCGGCGGGAATTTAAAATTTCAGGAATTTGTAATTATATATAGTATAGATTGATTGATTACAATTGGAACTGTATTACACTATTATTTTATAATATTAGAATAGAATTTTAACGCATAATTATTATACGAATGTGAAAGTGGAAATCAATATATTTTATTAGGAAGAGAGAATTTTTAAGAATTCGGCGGGCAGTTAAAACTTCTGGATTTTGTTATTATATATAGTGTAGATTGATTGATTACAATAGGAACTGTATTACACTATTATTTTATAATATTTGAATAGAATTTTAACGCATAATTATTGTTCGAATGGGAAAGTAGAAATCAATATATTTTATTAGGAAGACAGATATTTTAAAAATTTGACGGAAATTTAAAATTTCAGGATTTTGTAATTATATATAGTGTAGATTGATTGATTACAATTGGAACTGTATTACACTATTAAATTATAATATTTGAATAGAATTTTAACACAGAATTATTGTACAAATGAGAACGTAGAAATCAATATATTTTATTAGGTAGTGAAATTTTTTAGGAATTGGGCGGAAATTAAAGTTAAAATTTCAGGATTTTGTTATTATATATAGTATAGATTGATTGATTAGAAGAGAAAATGTATTACACTATTATTTTATAATATTAGAATAGAATTTTAATGCAGAATTATTGTACGAATGGGAAAGTAGAAATGAATATATTTTATTAGAAAGAGAGAGATTTTTTCGGAATTGGGCTGGAAGTTAAAATTTCACGATTTTGTTATTATATATATAGATATAGATTGATTGATTACAATAGGAACAGTATTACACTATTATTTTATAATATTAGAATAGAATTTTAACGCAGAATTATTGTACGAATTGAAAAGTATAAATCAATATATTTTATTAGGAAGAGAGATTTTTTAGGAATTGGGCGGGAATTAAAAATTTTAGAATTTTGTTATTATATATAGTTTAGATTGGTTAATTACAATAGGAATTGTATTACACTATTATTTTATAATATTCGAATAGAATTTTAACGCAGAATTATTGTACGAATCAGAAAGTAGAAATCAATATATTTTAATAGGAAGAGAGATTTTTTAGGAATTGGGCGGGAAGTTAAAATTTCAGGATTTTGTTATTATATATATAGTATAGATAGATAGATAGATTGATTGATTACAATAGGAATTGTAATTACAATAGGAATTGTATCACAGTATTATTTTATAATTTAAAAATAGAATTTTAACGCAGAATTATTTTACGAAGGAGAATATAGAAATCAATATATTTTATTAGGAAAAGAGATTTTTTATGAATTGGGCGAGAAGTTAAAATTTCAGGATTTGGTTATTATATATAGTATACATTGATTGATTACAATAGGAATTGTATTACACTATTATTTTATAATATTAAAATAGAATTTTAACGCAGAGTTATTGTACGAATTGGAAAGTAGAAGTCAATATATTTTATTGGGAAGAGATATTTTTTAGGAATTGGGGGGAAAGTTAAAATTTCAGGATTTTGTTATTATATATAGTGTAGATTGATTGATTACAATTGAATTGTATTACTCTATTATTTTATAATATTAGAATAGAATTTTAACGAAGAATTATTGTACTTATGGGAAAGTAGAAATCAATATATTTTATAAGGAAGACATATTTTTTAGGAATTCGGCGGGCAGTTAAAACTTCTGGATTTTGTTATTATATATAGTGTAGATTGATTGATTACAATAGGAACTGTATTACACTATTATTTTATAATATTAGAATAGAATTTTAACGCATAATTATTGTTCGAATGGGAAAGTAGAAATCAATATATTTTATTAGGAAGACAGATATTTTAAAAATTTGACGGAAATTTAAAATTTCAGGATTTTGTAATTATATATAGTGTAGATTGATTGATTACAATTGGAACTGTATTACACTATTATATTATAATATTTGAATAGAATTTTAACACAGAATTATTGTACGAATGAGAACGTAGAAATCAATATATTTTATTAGGATGTGAAATTTTTTAGGAATTGGGCGGAAATTAAAGTTAAAATTTTAGGATTTTGTTATTATATATAGTATAGATTGATTGATTAGAAGAGAAAATGTATTACACTATTATTTTATAATATTAGAATAGAATTTTAATGCAGAATTATTGTACGAATGGGAAAGTAGCCATGAATATATTTTATTAGAAAGAGAGAGATTTTTTCGGAATTGGGCTGGAAGTTAAAATTTCACGATTTTGTTATTATATATATAGATATAGATTGATTGATTACAATAGGAACAGTATTACACTATTATTTTATAATATTAGAATAGAATTTTAACGCAGAATTATTGTACGAATTGAAAAGTATAAATCAATATATTTTATTAGGAAGAGAGATTTTTTAGGAATTGGGCGGGAATTAAAAATTTTAGAATTTTGTTATTATATATAGATTAGATTGGTTAATTACAATAGGAATTGTATTACACTATTATTTTATAATATTCGAATAGAATTTTAACGCAGAATTATTGTACGAATCAGAAAGTAGAAATCAATATATTTTAATAGGAAGAGAGATTTTTTAGGAATTGGGCGGGAAGTCAAAATTTCAGGATTTTGTTATTATATATATAGTATAGATAGATTGATTGATTACAATAGGAATTGTAATTACAATAGGAATTGTATCACAGTATTATTTTATAATTTAAAAATAGAATTTTAACGCAGAATTATTTTACGAAGGAGAATATAGAAATCAATATATTTTATTAGGAAAAGAGATTTTTTATGAATTGGGCGAGAAGTTAAAATTTCAGGATTTGGTTATTATATATAGTATACATTGATTGATTACAATAGGAATTGTATTACACTATTATTTTATAATATTAAAATAGAATTTTAACGCAGAGTTATTGTACGAATTGGAAAGTAGAAGTCAATATATTTTATTGGGAAGAGATATTTTTTAGGAATTGGGGGGAAAGTTAAAATTTCAGGATTTTGTTATTATATATAGTATAGATTGATTGATTACAATTGAATTGTATTACACTATTATTTTATAATATTAGAATAGAATTTTAACGAAGAATTATTGTACTTATGGGAAAATAGAAATCAATATATTTTATAAGGAATACAGATTTTTTAGGAATTCGGCGGGCAGTTAAAACTTCTGGATTTTATTATTATATATAGTGTAGATTGATTGATTACAATAGGAACTGTATTACACTATTATTTTATAATATTAGAATAGAATTTTAACGCATAATTATTGTTCGAATGGGAAAGTAGAAATCAATATATTTTATTAGGAAGATAGATATTTTAAAAATTCGACGGAAATTTAAAATTTCAGGATTTTTTTAATTATATATAGTGTAGATTGATTGATTACAATTGGAACTGTATTACACTATTATATTATAATATTTGAATAGAATTTTAACACAGAATTATTGTACAAATGAGAACGTAGAAATCAATATATTTTATTAGGAAGTGAAATTTTTAGGAATTGGGCGGAAATTAAAGTTAAAATTTCAGGATTTTGTTATTATATATAGTATAGATTGATTGATTACAAGAGAAAATGTATTACACTATTATTTTATAATATTAGAATAGAATTTTAATGCAGAATTATTGTACGAATGGGAAAGTAGAAATGAATATATTTTATTAGAAAGAGAGAGATTTTTTCGGAATTGGGCTGGAAGTTAAAATTTCACGATTTTGTTATTATATATATAGATATAGATTGATTGATTACAATAGGAATTGTATTACACTATTATTTTATAATATTAGAATAGAATTTTAACGCAGAATTATTGTACGAATTGAAAAGTATAAATCAATATATTTTATTAGGAAGAGAGATTTTTTAGGAATTGGGCGGGAAATAAAAATTTTAGAATTTTGTTATTATATATAGTTTAGATTGGTTAATTACAATAGGAATTGTATTACACTAATATCTTATAATATTCGAATAGAATTTTAATGCAGAATTATTGTACGAATCAGAAAGTAGAAATCAATATATTTTAATAGGAAGAGAGATTTTTTAGGAATTGGGCGGGAAGTTAAAATTTCAGGATTTTGTTATTATATATATAGTATAGATAGATTGATTGATTACAATAGGAATTGTAATTACAATAGGAATTGTATCACAGTATTATTTTATAATATAAAAATCGAATTTTAACGCAGAATTATTTTACGAAGGGGAATATAGAAATCAATATATTTTATTAGGAAAAGAGATTTTTTATGAATTGGGCGAGAAGTTAAAATTTCAGGATTTGGTTATTATATATAGTATACATTGATTGATTACAATAGGAATTGTATTACACTATTATTTTATAATATTAAAATAGAATTTTAACGCAGAGTTATTGTACGAATTGGAAAGTAGAAGTCAATATATTTTATTGGGAAGAGATATTTTTTAGGAATTGGGGGAAAGTTAAAATTTCAGGATTTTGTTATTAAATATAGTATAGATTGATTGATTACAATTGAATTGTATTACACTATTATTTTATAATATTAGAATAGAATTTTAACGAAGAATTATTGTACTTATGGGAAAGTAGAAATCAATATATTTTATAAGGAAGACAGATTTTTTAGGAATTCGGCGGACAGTTAAAACTTCTGGATTTTGTTATTATATATAGTGTAGATTGATTGATTACAATAGGAACTGTATTACACTATTATTTTATAATATTAGAATAGAATTTTAACGCATAATTATTGTTCGAATGGGAAAGTAGAAATCAATATATTTTATTAGGAAGACAGATATTTTAGAAATTCGACGGAAATTTAAAATTTCAGGATTTTCTAATTATATATAGTGTAGATTGATTGATTACAATTGGAACTGTATTACACTATTATATTATAATATTTGAATAGAATTTTAACACAGAATTATTGTACGAATGAGAACGTAGAAATCAATATATTTTATTAGGAAGTGAAATTTTTTAGGTAATTGGGCGGAAATTAAAGTTAAAATTTCAGGATTTTGTTATTATATATAGTATAGATTGATTGATTACAAGAGAAAATGTATTACACTATTATTTTATAATATTAGAATAGAATTTTAATGCAGAATTATTGTACGAATGAGAAAGTAGAAATGAATATATTTTATTAGAAAGATAGAGATTTTTTCGGAATTGGGCTGGAAGTTAAAATTTCAGAATTTTGTTATTATATATATAGATGTAGATTGATTGATTACAATAGGAACTGTATTACACTATTATTTTATAATATTAGAATTGAATTTTAACGCAGAATTATTGTATGAATTGAAAAGTAGAAATCAATATATTTTATTAGGAAGAGAGATTTTTTAGGAATTGGGCGGGAAATAAAAATTTCAGGAATTTGTTTTTATATATAGTTTAGATTGGTTGATTACAATAGGAATTGTATTACTCTATTATTTTATAATATTAGAAAAGAATTTTAACGTAGAATTATTGTACGAATGAGAAAGTAGAAATCAATATATTTTATTCTGAAGAGAGATTTTTTAGGAATTCGGCGGGAAGTTAAAATTTTAGGATTTTGTTATTATATATAGTATAGATAGATATATTGATTGATTACAATTGGAATTGTAATTACAATAGGAATTGTATTACAATTTTATTTTATACTATAAATATAGAATTTTAATGCAGAATTATTTTACAAAGGGGAATATAGAAATCAATATATTTTACTAGGAAAAGAGATTTTTTATGAATTGGGCGAGAAGTTTAAATTTCAGGATTTAGTTATTGTATATAGTATACATTGATTGATTACAATAGGAATTGTATTATACTACTATTTTATAATATTAGAATAGAATTTTAACGCATAATTAATGTAAGAATGGGAAAGCAGAAATCAATATATTTTATTAGAAAAAGAGATGTTTTTGAATTCGGCGAGAAGTTAAAATTTCAGGATTTTTTTAATATATATAGTATAGATTGATTGATTACAAGAGTAATTGTATTATACTATTATTTTATTATATTAGAATAGAATTTTAATGCAGAATTATTGTATGAATGGGAAAATAGAAATTGATATATTTTATTAGGAAGTGAGATTTTTTAGGAATTGGGCTAGAAGTTAAAATTTCAGGATTTTGTTATTATATATATAGTATAGATTGAATGATTACAATATGAATTGTATTACAGTATTATTTTATAATATTAAAATAGAAATTTAACGCAGAATTATTGTAGAAATGGGAATGTAGAAATCAATATATTTGATAAGGAAGAGAAATTTTTTAGGAATTGGGCGGAAAGTTAAAATTTCAGAATTTGGTTATTATATATAGTATAGATTGATTGATTACAATAGGAATTGTATTACACTATTATTTTATAAAATTTTAAAAAAAAATTTAACGCAGAGTGATTGTACGAATGTGAAAGTACAAATCAAAGTATTTTATTAGGAAGAGATATTTTTTAGGAATTGGGCGAAAAGTTAACATTTTAGGATTTTGTTATTATATATAGTATAGATGGATTGATTATAATAGGAATTGTATTACACTATTATTTTATAATATTAGAATAGAATTTTAATGATGAATTATTGTACGAATGGAAAAGTAGAAATCAATATATTTTATTATGAAGACAGATTTTTTAGGAATTCGGCGGGAAGTTAAAATTTCAGGATTTTGTTATTCTATATAGTATAGATATAGATCGATTGATTACAATAGGAACTGTATTATACTATTTTTTTATAATATTAGAATAGAATTTTAACGCATAATTATTGTACGAATTGAAAATTAGAAATCAATATATTTTATTAGGAAGAGAGATTTTTTAGGAATTGGGCGTGAAATAAAAATTTCAGGATTTTTTTATTATATATAGTTTAGATTGGTTCATTACAATAGGAATTATATTACACTATTATTTTATTAAAAAAAGAGATTTTTTTAAGAATTGGGCGGAAAGTTAAAATTTCAGGATTTTGTTATTAAATATAGTATTGATTGATTGATTACAATAGTAATTGTATTACACTATTGTTTTATAATATTAAAATAGATTTTTAACGCAGAATTATTGTACGAATGGAAAAGTAGAAATCAATATATTTTATTAGGAAGAGATTTTTTTAGGAATTGGTTGGAAAGTTTAAATTTTAGGAGTTTGTTATTATATATAGAATAGATTAATTGATTACAATAGGAATGGTATTACACTACTATTTTAATATTTTAATAGAATTTTAATGCAGAATTATTGTATGAATGGGAAAGTAGAAATCAATATATTTTATTAGGAAGAGAGATTTTTTAGGAATTGAGCGGGAAGTTAATATTTCAGGATTTTGTTATTATATATAGTATAGAGTACAGATTGATTGATTACAATATAAATTTTTTAAACGATTACTTTATAATATTAAAACAGAATTTTAGCTCGGAGTTATTGTACGAATGGGAAAGTAGAAATCAATGTATTTTATTAGGAAGAGATATTTTTTAGGAATTGGGCGAAGAGTTAAAATTTCAGGACTTTGTTTTTATATATAGTATAGATTGATTGATTACAATTGGAATTGTATTACACAATTATTTATAATATTAGAATAGAATTTTAACGAAGAATTATTGTACTAATGGGAAAGTAGAAATCAATGTATTTTATTAGGAAAACAGATTTTTTAGAAATTCGGCGGGAATTTAAAATTTTAGGATTTTGTAATTATATATGGTATAGATTGATTGATTACAATTGGAACTGTATTACACTTTTATTTAATAATATTAGAATAGAATTTTAATGCAGAATTATTATACGAATGGGAAAGTAGACATCAATATATTTTATTAGGAAGAGAGATTTTTTAAGAATTGGGCGGAAATTAAAGTTAAAATTTCAGAATTTTGTTATTCTATATAGTTTAGATTGAATGATTACAAGAGGAATTGAATTACACTATTATTTTAAAATATTAGAATAGAATTTTAATGCAGAATTATTGTACGAATAGGAAAATAGAAATCAATATATTTTATTAGGAAGAGAGAGATTTTTTAGGAATTGGGCGAAAAGTTAAAATTTCAGGATTTTGTTATTATGTATAGTATAGATTGATCGATTACAAAAGGAATTGTAGTACACTATTATTTTATAATATTAGAATAGAATTTTAACGAAGAATTATTGTACGAATGGAAAAGTAGAAATCAATATATTTTATTATGAAGACATATTTTTTAGGAATTCGGCGGGAAGTTAAAATTTGAGGATTTTGTTATTGTATATAGTATAGATATAGGTTGATTGATTACAATAGGAACTGTATTACACTATTATTTTATAATATTAGAATAGAATTTTAACGCAGAATTATTGTACGAATTAAAAATTAGAAATCAATATATTTTATTAGGAAGAGAGATTTTTTAGGAATTGGGCGGGAAATAAAAATTTTAGAATTTTGTTATTATATATAGTTTAGATTGGTTGATTACAATAGGAATTGTATTACACTATTATTTTATAATATTCGAATAGAATTTTAACGCTGAATTATTGTACGAATGAGAAAGTAGAAATCAATATATTTTAATAGGAAGAGAAATTTTTTAGGAATTGGGCGGGAAGTTAAAATTTCAGGATTTTGTTAATATATATATAGTATAGATAGATTGATTGATTACAATAGGAATTGTAATTACAATAGGAATTGTATTACAGTATTATTTTATAATATAAAAATAGAATTTTAACGCAGAATTATTTTACGAAGGGGAATATAGAAATCAATATATTTTATTAGGATTTCAGGATTTCAGGATTTGGTTATTATATATAGTATACATTGATTGATTACAATAGGAATTGTATTACACTATTATTTTATAATATTAAAATAGAATTTTAACGCAGAGTTATTGTATGTATGGAAAAGTATAAATCAATATATTTTATTGGGAAGAGATATTTTTTAGGAATTGGGGGGAAAGTTAAAATTTCAGGATTTTGTTATTATATATAGTATAGATAGATAGATTGATTGATTACAATAGGAATTGTATTACACTATTATTTTATAATATTATAATAGAATTTTAACGAAGAATTATTGTACTTATGGGAAAGTAGAAATCAATATATTTTATTAGGAAGACAGATTTTTTAGGATTTCAACGGGAAGTTAAAATTTCAGGATTTTGTTATTAAATATATAGTATAGATTGATTGATTACAATAGGAACTGTATTACACTATTATTTTATAATATTAGAATAGAATTTTAACGCAGAATTATTGTTCCAAAGGGAATGTAGAAATCAATATATTTTATTATGAAGAGAGATTTTTTAGAATTGGGCGGGAAGTTAAAATTTCAGGATTTTTTTATTATATATAGTATAGATTGATTGATTACAATAGGAATTGTATTACACTATTATTTTATAATATTAGAATAGAATTTTAAAGCAAAATTATTGTAAGAATGGGAAATCAGAAATCAATATATTTTATTAGAAAAAGAGATTTTTTAAGAATTGGGTGGAAAGTTAAAATTTCAGGATTTTGTTATTAAATATAGTATTGATTGATTGATTACAATAGTAATTGTATTACACTATTGTTTTATAATATTAGAATAGAATTTTAACTCACAATTATTGTACGAATGGGAAAGTTGAAATCAATATATTTTATTAGGAAGAGATATTTTTTAGGAATTAGTCGGGAAGTTTAAATTTTAGGAGTTTGTTATTATATATAGATTAGATTAATTGATTACAATAGGAATGATATGACACTACTATTTTATAATATTAGAATAGAATTTTAATGCAGAATTATTGTATGAATGGGAAATAGAAATCAATATATTTTATTAGGAAGAGAGATTTTATAGGAATTGGGCGGAAAGTTAAAATTTCAGGATTTTGTTATTATATATAGTATAGATTGATTGATAACAATATAAATTGTATTAAACGATTATTTTATAATATTAAAACAAAATTTTAACGCAGAGTTATGGTACGAATGGGAAAGTAGAAATCAATGTATTTTATTAGAAAGAGATATTTTTTAGGAATTGGGCGAAAAGTTAAAATTTCAGGATTTTGTTATTATATATAGTATATATTGATTGATTACAATTGGAATTGTATTACACAATTATTTTATAATATTATAATAGAATTTTAACGAAGAATTATTGTACGAATGGGAAAGTAGAAATCAATATATTGCATTAGGAAGACAGATTTTTTAGAAATTCGGCGAGAATTTAAAATTTCAGGATTTTTTAATTATATATAGTATAGCTTGATTCATTACAATTGGAACTGTATTACACTATTATTTTATAATATTAGAATAGAATTTTAACGCAGAATTATTATACGAATGGGAAAGAAGAAATCAATATATTTTATTAGGAAGAGAGATTTTATAAGAATTGAGCGGAAATTAAATTTAAAATTTCAGGATTTTGTTATTATATATAGTATAGATTGATTGATTACAAGAGGAATTGTATTACACTATTATTTTATAATATTAAAATAGAATTTTAATGCAGAATTATTGTACGAATGGGATGTAGAAATCAATATATTTTATTAGGAAAAGAGAGATTTTTTAGGAATTGGGCGGGAAGTTAAAATTTCAGGATTTTGTTATTATATATATAGTATAGATTGATTGATTACAATATGAATTGTATTACAGTATTATTTTATAATATTAAAATAGAAATTTAACGCAGAATTATTGTACTAATGGGAATGTAGAAATCAATATATTTGATTAGGAAGAGAGATTTTTTAGGAATTGGGCGAAAAGTTAAAATTTCAGGATTTGGTTATTATATATAGTTTAGATTGATTGATTACAATAGGAATTGTATTAGACTATTGTTTTATAAAATAAAAAAAAAATTAACGCAGAGTTATTGTACAAAGTGAAAATTCAAATCAAATTATTTTATTAGGAAGAGATATTTTTTAAGAATTGGGCGAGAAGTTAAAATTTTTGGAGTTTGTTATTATTTATAGAATAGATTGATTGATTACCATAGGAATGGTATTACACTATTATTTGATAA
The DNA here is from genome assembly GCF_001879475.1 of Ipomoea nil. NCBI lineage: Eukaryota > Viridiplantae > Streptophyta > Magnoliopsida > Solanales > Convolvulaceae > Ipomoea > Ipomoea nil. The sequence goes on along the minus strand of NW_017617687.1, from coordinate 2,323,169 downwards.
TATTAGAATAGAATTTTGATGCAGAATTATTGTACGAATGAGTAAGTAGAAATCAATATATTTTATTAGGAAGAGAGATTTTTTAGGAATTGGGCGGAAAGTTAAAATTTTAGGATTTTGTTATTACATATAGTATAGATTGATTGATTACAATAGGAACTGTATTACACTATTATTTTATATCGGAGATAGATGATGAAGGCTATGCGAGGGAATGAACAGAGGGTCTCATTGATGAGCTGAATAGGAAGCAACCTATCAACGCTTCTGTTTACATTCTAGCTAAATACAAATAAAAGGACGATTACACTTCATAACTGATTATAGATGGGGAATTACATTGTTGCCCCATTGCTACTCTTTGTTACCCCCCCCCCCCACCCCCCCGTAAGTTGGCGCATGAAGATCCTGAGTGCCCAGCTTAGAGAGGAAGAGCTGAAAAAGAGAGGTGGGGAGAGCTTTGGTGAACCCGTCAGCAACTTGGCCACATGATGAGACGGAGAGGAGCTTGACTAATCCTTGACTGACTTTCTCGCGAACGATATGACAATCGATTTCGATATGCTTTGTTCGTTCGTGGAATACGTGATTCTCTCCGATGGCGATTGCCGATTTATTATCACAGAAGATGGCAGCAGGCCTAATCATCTCAATCTGTAAATCATGAAGCAATGTAATAATCCACTGGACCTCACAGACGGTTGCGGCAAGAGCCCGATATTCAGCCTCGGAGGACGAACGAGAAACAGTGGCTTGTTTCTTCGTTCTCCACGAAACGGGAGCAGTACCAAGAAAAATGCAGAAGCCAGTCACTGATCTACGTGTCTCCGGACATGATGCCCAATCAGAATCGGAGAATACGTTCAACTGCATTGCGCCATTCCTGGGGTAGAATATCCCTTGACCGGGAGCTTTCTTTATGTATCTTAGAACACGGTGTGCTGCGACTAGGTGCTCATTTGTGGGTGTATCCACGAATTGACTCAGTTGTTGTACCGCATATGTGATATCCGGCCTTGTAGCGGTGAGATATAGGAGACGCCCAACCAGTCGTCTATAGCTGCTGGAGTCCTGAAGCAAAGTACCTCCCTCTTTCTGCAATTGATGGCCAGGAACCATGGGAGTGCTCGCTGGCTTACAAGAAAGGAATCCTTCTTCATTCAATATGTCTAGAGCATACTTTCTTTGATACAAGTTTAACCCATCATTACTGATATGAGCTTCAATGCCTAAGAAATACCCCAAGCTTCCTAGATCCTTGATTTTAAAAGTAGTGTCAAGAAAGCACTTAAGTTCTTGAATCAAAGCCAGATTAGAACTTGTTACCAGAATGTCATCAACATATATTAATGTGGCAATAAACTGCGTACCCTAACCTTTAATGAACAATGATGGATCCGATTTTGACTGTTCAAACCCTTTGCTCATTAAGGCATCACTCAATCGTGTATTCCACTGTCGGCTAGCTTGTTTCAAACCGTACATTGAGCGAAGGAGTCTGCAAACTTGTCTCGGTTTCTCAGCTTGAAAACCAAGTGGGATGGTCATATAAACTTCTTCATTTAGGCTGCCATGTAAAAAAGCGTTGTTAATATCAAGTTGGTGTATGTGCCATCCACGATATGCAGCCATGGCTAGGAAGATTCGAATAGTAGTGAGCCTTGCCACCGGTGAAAAGGTTTCAATATAATCAATTCCTAGTTGTTGGGTGAAACCTTTGGCAACCAACCTGGCTTTGTACCGTTCTATGGATCCATCCGCTTTACCTTGTACACCCATTTGCATCCAATAGGTATTTTCCCGGGTGGTAAATCAACGACTTTCCATGTGTTGTTGTCTTGTAAAGCTTTGATCTCGGCTGCCATTGCCTCTTTCCAACAATCTTGCTGCACAGCTTGATTGTATGTTTTTGGCTCATCAACAGAAGTAACACCCATTGAGAACATCATGTGTGACTGTGCAAGTTTTTCATATGAGATGACTTTGGATAAGCAATGAGGAGATGTATTTCCACCCATAATTGCATCACAGTGATAGTCCTGTAATCTGGTTGGGGCATGTCGAATTCTATTAGATCTTCTAGGCTGGGCAAGGGACATTATGTCAGTCTGAATTTCATGCATAGCTTCTTGTGGTTGGTCCTGTTCTTCATCTATATGGATCTGAGATTGTTGATTATTAGTAGTTGAAGATTGCATGTCAAAGGGTGACTGGCTGGGACTAGGAACATTTTGATGATCTGGTTCAAATTCCATATTGGTGGTTATAGGGATCACAGGTAGTGAGGGCTCAGATTGTGACCTCTGTGCTTGTTGCATTACTTCTTGCTTAGACATGGGAAATTGTTTCTCATAGAATATCACATCTCTAGAGATAAAAATTGAGCCATCCTTGAGGTCATATAGCAAATAGCCCTTCGTACCGGCTGGTATGCCAATAAAAACACATTTCTTTCCTCTCGTGGCCATTTTGTGTCTATTTAGAGGCAAGGTAGCAGCGAAGCAGAGGCAACCAAACACCTTGAGATATTCCACGTTTGGCGCCTTCTTGTATAATTTGTGATATGGACTGGTCCATTTAATTACTGGAGACGGCATCCTATTTATAAGGAATGTGGCGTGCATAACGCAATGCCCCCAAAACTGCAATGGGAGATTAGCTTGAAACTTGAGGGATCTAGCAACATTAAGTATATGTTGGTGTTTTCGCTCCACTATCGCATTTTGTTGTGGTGTGTTAACACACGATCGTTGGTGGACAATGCCCTTTTCTGAAAAAAATTCTTCCATGTTAAATTCATGTCCGTTGTCGCTGCGAATCACCCTGATCATAACACCAAACTGTGTAAGAACATAAGCATGAAACTTACGAATGAATCGCCTTGTCTCGGACTTGGTTTTCATTAAATGCAACCAGGTAAACCTTGAATAATCATCCACAATGGTGAGAAAATATCGCTGTCCTTCAAGAGAACAGACTGGGAAAGGTCCCCAAATATCAACGTGGATAAGATCAAAGCATGCATGATAAGTGCTAATACTCAAAGGGAACGGAGAACGCTTCTGTTTAGCCAAATGACACACATCACAAAACAAGACTTTGTTTTTATCTAAAGTAATATTAGAAAACAAGTGCAACTTATTAATTGGGAAGTGCCCCAATCTTTGGTGCCAAATCTCTGCACTATTACACTGCATAACAAATTTCTTTTCTGATATTTCTGCTGACTCTTGAAGCACGTATAATCCCCCTTCATGTCTAGCTATACCAGCCATCATACCATCCTTCTGAATCAAACACTGTCCAACCACAAATGTCAGTTTATAGGAAGAGTCTTGGATTAATTTACTCACGGAGATGATGTTGAATTTGAATGTGGGAATATGCAAAGCGTCCCTTAAGCACAAATTGTTGCTCAGCTTAGCATCTCCTATTTTTTCAACATTAACATGCTGGCCAGTAGGTAAGTTCACAGTAGCTCCACTGGCTTTGTGATGATTAACAAGGGAGTCAAGGGAGCATACAATGTGGTTTGTAGCTCCCGAATCAATAATCCAAGTGGATGGACATAAGGCTAGGGAATTAACATGAGTTATACCTTTGTCAGTGGGTTGAACTTCATCAAAATTTGCTACTAGTGAGACCGCTGCACTAGTACTGGAGTTAGGAATTGATGATGTTTGTCCTTTCTGCATCTGGAGGATAGAAGCTATCTTCTACAGTTGATCTGTTGTGATGCCTAAGTCTCCAACGTCATTGGCAATTGCTGCATTAACTTGTTTCCCTTTTGATTTATAGCCAGGTACCCACCCCGGGGGGTAACCATGTTTTTTATAGCATTTGTCCACAGTGTGACCCACCATGCCACAGAAGGTGCATTTTGGCCTTGCTACATTATTTCTTCTGCCATTGTAAGCATTCAGAGCTGCTGTAACAGCTCCTTCACCTGCGAAACTTTCATTGCTTTGCACTGCATTAGATAGATTAGGATCCAGATTCCCTAAATTTAAGATGGTCAGACTGATTTGTCTTTCCAGTTTCTCTGCCATAACATAGACTTTATATACCTCAGGTAGGGGATCCAAAACGAGAATATTAGATTTCAGACTATTATAATCATCATTCAGCCCCTGCAAAAATCTGATTACCTGATCTACATCTCTTTCTTTTCGGATTTCATCCACTAAGTCACACGCACACCTTGGATTGCATTTGCAAATGGGAAGTGGCCTCAACGTGTTCATCTCTTCCCATAATGTTCTGCTCTTGGTGTAATAATCACTCACAGACATTAGACCTTGTTTCATATTGTATATCTCATTTTGTAGAATGGAGATTCGCTGAGCGTCACAGTGCGAGAATCTTCTCCGTAGATCCTCCCAAATTTCTCTGCCTTTGTCAAGATGCATTAAACTTTGTGCGATCGAAGGGTGCACCGCTTTGAATAGCCACGAACAAACCAACAGGTTGCAGCGTCTCCATGCCAAATACTGCGGATGCTCTCTGCTAAGCGACGTGATGCTTCCATCGATCAAACTCCACTTATTTTTAATCTCTAAGGCAATACGCATGCTAACGCACCAAGTTCCGTAGTTGGAACTCCCTACCAGTGGTGGACTAACCAGCACAGCTGACGGGTTGTCGTTGATGCCTAGGATGAGCGGATTCTCCAACTCCTCTACATTGAGACTTCTCTGTTGATTGACTTGATTCCTCTGCAAAATCGTTCCTGGAACAGTGCTAGCCGGTGATTCTGAGATTGGAGGGTCGGCTTGCGTAGTTTGGTTGACGTCGCTTGTGCCGGAGATGGTGGCGTCGTTTGTGCCGGAGACGGCGGCGGCGTAGGAGTGGCGTCCATGCTCTGATACCATATCAGAGATGGATGATGAAGGCTATGCGAGGGAATGAACAGAGGGTCTCATTGATGAGCTGAATAGGAAGCAACCTATCAACGCTGCTGTTTACATTCCAGCTAAATACGAATAAAAGGACGATTACACTTCATAACTGATTATAGATGGGGAATTACATTGTTGCCCCATTGCAACTCTTTGTTATTTTATAATATTAGAATAGAATTTTAACGCAGAATTATTGTACGAAAGGAAAAGTAGAAATCAATATATTTTATTTGGAAGACAGATTTTTTAGGAATTTGGCGGGAAGTTAAAATTTCAGGATTTTGTTATTATATATAGTATAGATTGATTGATTACAATAGGAACTGTATTACACTATTATTTTATAATATTAGAATATAATTTTAACGCAGAATTATGGTACGAATGGGAAAGTAGAAGACAATATATTTTATTAGGAAGAGAGATTTTTTAGAATTGGGCGGGAAGTTAAAATTTCAGGATTTTGTTATTATACATAGTATAGATTGATTGATTACAATAGGAATTGTATTACACTATTATTTTATAATATTAGAATATAAGTTTAAAGCAGAATTATTGTAAGAATGGGAAAACAGAAATCAATATATTTTATTAGAAAGAGAGATTTTTTAAGAATTGGGCGGGAAGTTAAAATTTCAGGATTTTGTTATTAAATATAATATAGATTGATTGATTACAATAGGAATGGTATTACACTATTATTTTATAATATTAGAATATTATTTTAAAGCACAATTATTGTAAGAATGGGAAAGCAGAAATCACTATTATTTTATTAGGAAGAGAGATTTTTTAAGAATTGGGCGGGAAGTTAAAATTTCAGGATTTTGTTATTAAATATAGTATAGATTGATTGATTACAATAGGAACTGTATTACACTATTATTTTATAGTATTAGAATAGAATTTTAACGCTGAATTATTGTACGAATGGGAAAGTAGAAATCAATATATTTTATTAGGAAGAGAGATTTTTAAGAATTGGGCGGGAAGTTAAAATTTCAGGATTTTGTTATTATATATAGTATAGATTGATTGATTACAATAGGAATTGTATTACACTATTATTTTATAATATTAGAATATAATTTTAAAGCAGAATTATTGTAAGATTGGGAAAGCAGAAATCAATATATTTTATTAGGAAGAGAGATTTTTTAAGAATTGGGCGGGAAGTTAAAATTTCAGGATTTTGTTACTCCCTCAGTCCCGTAATGTATGTCTGATTTACTTTTGGCACGGATTTTAAGAAGGTTAAACAGAGCTCACTCCCTTTCCTCTTTTGCCCTTACTGACAATTTTGCTACAATGCATTTCTTCGTCATTCTTCTTCTCATCTATACATTTATTCATCTTTCTTCAACAAACCCATTTCTTCATCTTTCTCCAACAAATCCCATATACCTTCTGTATCTTTCATTCTTCTTTTAGTTCTTTATACACTAGTAATTATACCAAAATAAATGAACTTAATACTTAAAAAGATTTAGGGAAAAAAAAAAGACAAAAACTAGTGGTGTTAAGAAATAGATGGAGTTATAGAAATCTTAAACTTGATGAAATTGATCGGAGATTGGGATGGCAACGTCTATTTGAGAGATGGTGAAGACTGCTACACTAGTGAAGGAGGCCAATGTTTCCATGGAGTCATACTAGCTCAATCTCTTCGCAAAGCACGGTGAGAAAGAGGAATTTCTAGGATCTTATCATGATCTTAACGTGGGCGCTGGTGGCGGCATTGTTGCAGCTCCCACTGCCGATGGTGCTACCCCACAGCTGCTTCTCCGGCTACTAAAGAAAAGGAAGAAGAACCAAAAGAAGAGAGCGGTGAAGATATGGGATTCAGCTTGTTTCATTAAAATGAAATGTTTACTAGTTTTGATATAGTGGATGACAGCTGTGGACTATGTCTAATTAAAATATTGAGTGGATGACAGGATGGACACCTGTTGATATTAGGTACCAAGTGTGATAAAATCTGAAAGGGCAAAATTGGAAAATAATTAAATATTGATGTTTATTTTTGGAAAGTAGACAATATTTTGGGACAGACAAAAAAGGAAAGTAAGACAGATAAAATGGGACGGAGGGAGTATTATATACAGTATAGATTGATTACAATAGGAATGGTATTACACTAAGTTGGGAACCGAAAGGGTGGCGAGAAGTCAAGAGGGGTGGGGGGGTGAATAGACTTATCTAACTTTTCAAACTTTCTTCAAAATACACAAGACAAATAACACTTTGGTAATTTCAACTCTAAGTAACAAGCATCAACAAGATAAACAACTTAGAGTGCACAGCAGAATACATAGCGGAAAAGTGTTATGCTTAATAGTGCGGTGCTCAAAGAGAGATTCTAAACATGCAACACGTTAGAAACACTTATTATGGTTCAAGAATGATGTACGTAAAATTTGGCTTGCATGCAAACGTGGGAACTATCAAACCCAGACAAATAAAGATATGCGATAAATCGTAATTGGGTTAGTTCGTAGTTAGAATAAGCATGCACAAAATATATGAGCATTAAGTAAATAGAGAGAGAGAGATTTATAGTGGTTCAGAGGTGGTGTAATCCTCCTAGTCCACTCTTCTCCTTTCACTACAATGAGGAAATTCACTATTCTTCTATCCCCCAGATACAATAGTGAATAAGTGTCCACCGACACTTCTCCGAGTGCTTCGCACAAAGCTACACTCCACCAAGGTTTTTCGCAAGCTCTTCTTGTTACTCCGCCTTCCCGAGTACTTCGCACCAAGCTGTACTCCTACACCACGAGAACTACGCACAAAGCTACGCTCTCACAGGGTTTTCACAAGCTCCCCTTGTTACTCTGCCCTTTATATCGAGTGCTACGCACAAAGCTACACTCAACCAGGGTTTTTTCACTCTCTCTAGTTGCTCCGCCCTCTTTCTACACTCAGTAGAGAATATTACAAAGAGATAAAATTTTTCTCTCACTCAGACTTGAATTCTATCGTATAGCTCAATATATCATTTGATGATTGATTGGATATTCTTCGTTGTAGAATTCATGTTTTTCTTCAAGTTTGCTTGGGCAATTTATAGCCAATGAAAACTATTTGCCCGTTGATCAACTTTCGATCTCGATCGTCCATTTTGAATTGTTGTTGATCAAATAATATTGTCAACTTGATCTGAAATATTAAGTAGAAGTCTTTTCTCCTTTTGTCAGATGATTTGAATATTTTGCCCGTTGCCGTGTCTTGAATTTTGTAGCCTCCAAAATTTGAATAAGTTCGGCGCGACAAGCTTGATTTTTCTTGTCCTTCATAAATGCTCTGACATGTCAAGTTGATCAGATAATTTTTCTGCTGATTCTTGCTTGAGTATGAAACAATTTCTCCGTGAATCAACCTCCTTCGAGCGTCTCCGGTTCCACCGTAAAAAGTTGATGTTCAGATGAAAATATATCAGTTATTTATTTTCTCCTTCATGATTCTTGTAGAATAATATACTGGAACCTTCTGTAAAAGCTTCATTGTTGTTCATGGTGAGATGCTCTATTTCGATTTTATGCTTGGTCCACCATGGTAGGTGTGTTTCTTCATCTGGTGCATGGCTCTTGTGAGACTTGTGCATTCACCTTGGTTAGTCTCCAAGTAGGTTAGTCTCCCAAGTTAGCTAGTCTCTCAGCTAGTCTCCAATACGGTTTAGCTAGTCTCCCAAGCAAGGTAAAAATGCTTCACTTGAGATTCAAACTAAGGATCATTTGGCATAACTCACACGTGTATTATCAAACTCCTCTAGCATGGTTCTTAATGACTTATCTGCATCATAATTTTGTTAAGCTATAATCCCGCTTAACTTCTTCAAATAAATTATGATCTTCCAGACTTGTACATGGGTTGCATGATGTGGGTGCACCATACTCTTTAGACTCAAACTGACTCAAATAGAACAAAAATGGGGACTACTTGATTTTTCAAAAATACATTCGGCTCATCAAAATTTACAATTTATTCCTAACAATTTCCCCCTTTTTGATGATGCCGGAACTTATACCCTAGTCATTTTGGCTTTGTCAATTTTGAAAAATAATTTCTTTTTAATTGCTTTTATTTTGACTAGCCAATTGACGGGTTTAAAAAAAATTGAGACTTAGAGATTTTAACATTGGACAATCCTAAACGTATACATGAGACTTTGATCGTGGGGTTTGCATTTTTCTTTTTAGCTTGAATTTTTCTTCCCCCTAAATTTTATATTCTCATTTTATACGTGTTACAAATTAATTCTAGGTCCAAATTAAAATCTTATAACATACTAAACATAAATAAAATAAAATAGCTATGACACACTATATAAGTATGGTACCAAATTTTGTCATGCATATTTAACCCATTTTAGCTTAGCAATATCGTACCAAAATATCATAATGTGCTAGCCAAATAACTTATACACCAAAAAATTATGAGATGTGTCAAACAATTTTTACCTCCCCCTTAATTTTTCATTGATGTACGCCCGTAGCTTCTTGAAGTCATTGTCGTAGCTCTTGTTTTGGTACGGGGCAGTCACTTGTCCAATGATGTAGTTGCCATAAGCTTCTCTTATATTGTCTCCTTTCAATACGCCTGCTTTGTGCCAAAAGATGCACTCATCGAATGTACGACCATCGCTCATTTGTTCACTCCGATGTCCGAACTCGGTTTGAAGCTCTTGCAATTTTTGCATCCTTGTAGCAATAGGCTTCGGCATTGGTGCATTTGGCGTGGGTGGCAACACATCATGAGGGCTTGAGCTTGAGCTAGGGCAAGTACCTCTAAGATAATCTATCATGCTCCCTCGGCTTCTAGGTGTTGCTGACGGTCGAACAAGTTCCACCAATGGTCCTCCTCTTGGTCGTGGAGCTCTCGGTTGTGATGATGCATATGCATACGCTTGTGGTACAAAATGAATTGTCAATCCTTCCCCCTTTTCGGCAGCATTCACGAACTTTTGAAAACTTTCCGATGAAGAATTTTGCTTATCATGAACACCTTCAAGAAGGTCCATGTTAATGTGGGATTGTTGTAGAAGTCCCTTCATTTGTTACTCCAATAGCTTGAGCCTTGAGGTTGTTTCGGACCCAAGCTTTCCCATTTCGACAAACAACTTCATCACTTCATTCTTCAATTCTTCCTTTGCCGTATCAATCTCATTTTGCAATAGGCCTTGCCTATTAAACAATTGCAAAGCACGGTCCACCATCTCTTTGTGATAGCCATCAAGCTTGTTGTCTATTGCATCCATCTTGGTGTTTAATCCTCCTGTAGACTCTTGAAGAATTACCTTGACATCTCCAACAATCTCTTCCCGTAAGGATTGAACGTTGAACACTGTTTCGGCTTGCATTGGGGGTGTTGGATTCGGCAATGAATGTGCAAAATCATCTTGAGGAGTAGTGAGCATTGTTTCGGCAATATTTGGTTCGGCCTCCTCATTATTGTAGTAAAGCAACAGGGTGGTACGGTTTCTCGGGTGTTCTTGATCATAGAACTCACAAGTGGTTGGCAAGGTAGGCAAATTTCGTTCTTCATCCAAATTCAAAGAGATTTGATGGCTCGGTGCACTCTCATTATCATGAATAGATCCCGTAATTTCCGTTGCGGGATTGGGAAAGCAAGACTCATAGCTTAAGTTATCATCCCCAACAGTGGCAGGATACGGGTCTATCTCCGGTAATCCTCCATCATCAATCCGTGTCATAGATCCCTCTCCGGGTGCTCTTCGAATTTCCTCTAATGAATTGATAGTTGCTCGGCGGATTTCATTAGGATCAAACTCTCCAATCGGCTCTTCCGATGCGGCTTCAACAACAACATTTTTCTCGGTTCTTTTCCTTCTTGCAAGCTTTGTCAAGAAACAAGAATTAATTATCGATAGACGGGTGGCTCGGGCAAGATCACGTGTGCCTAGCCAACTCAAGACTAGTTCCTCCTTTTCCAAAGTGTTTGGCCCTATTGTCTCGGCCAACCTATTGTGATCTCCCAACCTCCAAGCTCTCCAAGTTAGTGCACGTTCAAATTCCTCCAAAAGCACACTGTCCGCCCCAATTGTTGGTATGTTCTCAACACTCCCAACCTCAACTTGGTCACATTCAACTGCATCAACCTCCAATCTAGTTGCTCCTTCGGCCATCCCGGAACTATCTAGGACAAGAGGATTCGGGTTTGAGAAGGGTAAGGGTCTTGTGGTTATTGGGTGGCTTGATTGTTCATCATTGGATCGAATGGAAGGGGTGTTTGATCCTTCATTGCTTTGTTCTCGAATAAATTGTTTTAGGGCTAGGGAGGGGTTTGAGAGTTTCCTTTTTCGGGTAGGCTTGGGTATTGTGGGTACGGTGGGATTTTTGGGTTCCGTCGTGTTTAGCTTTGGATAAAGTCACATTCTTTGTCCTCAAAATTTCACCAATTGCAAAACCATAACCAATTTCCTGTTGAAACCGTTAAGTCGGAGTAAATATGTAATTTAGTTGTATTTTACCTCACTCGATTCGAAGTACCAGCGATGGACAGCGGTGTGGAACCACAGGTCCGTTACGGGAGGGGCTATATGTGCACCATTTTGATAATTGAGGGGCAACATTTACACCACTCATAATTCAAGGGTGACATTGATAATTGCCATATTATTGAGGAGCATTTTTTACAATTTTCCCTTTATTAGGAAGAGAGATTTTTTAGAATTGGGCAGAAAGTTAAAATTTCAGGATTTTGTTATTATATATAGTATAGATTGATTGATTACAATAGGAATTGTATTACACTATTATTTTATAATATTAGAATAGAATTTTAGCGCAGAATTATTGTACGAATGGAAAAGTAGAAATCAATATATTTATTAGGAAGAGAGATTTTTTAGGAATGGGGCGGGAAGTTAAAATTTCAGGATTTTGTTATTATATATAGTATAGATTGATTGATTACAATATGAATTGTATTACACAATTAATTAATAATATTAGAATAGAATTTTAACGCAGAATTACTGTACGAATGGGAAAGTAGAAACCAATATATTTTATTAGGAAGAGAGATTTTTTAGAAATTGGGCGGGAAGTTAAAATTTCAGGATTTTGTTATTATATATAGTATAGATTGATTGATTACAATAGGATTTATAATTACAATAGGAATGGTATTATAGTATTATTTTATAATATTAGAATAGAATTTAAACACAGAATTATTGTACGAATGGGAATGTAGAAATCAATATATTTTATTAGGAAGAAAGATTTTTTAGGAATTGGGCGGGAAGTTAAAATTTCAGGATTTTATTATTATATATAGTATAGATTGATTGATTACAATAGGAATTGTATTACACTATCATTATATAATATTATAATATAATTTTAACACAGAATTATTATACTAATAGGAAAGTAGAAATCAATATATTTAATTAGGAAGAGATGTTTTTTAGGAATTAGGCGGGAAGTTAAAATTTTAGGATTTTGTTATTATATATAGTATACATTGATTGATTACAATAGTAATTGTATTGCACTATTATTTTATACTATTAGAATATAATTTTAACGAGCAATAATTGTACGAATGGGAATGTAGAAATCAATATATTTTATAAGAAAGAGAGATTTTTTAGAAATTGGGCGGGAAGTTAAAATATTAGGATTTTGTTATAATATATTGTATAGATAGATTGATTGATTACAATAGGAATTGTATTACACTATTATTTTATAATATTAGAATAATTCCATACGATATAACCTAGGGTTCTAATCAATTTTAAATCAACAAGGTCACGATTCATCTTCTAATATCAAGATTCGGTAAGAATATTATATAAACATCCTATAATCATCAAGAACGTCATATAATCATCAAGAACACCATAATTATCAGGAACCTTTCATCATCAAGATCACCCATGGAATTATCCCATCAATAATAACACAAATCATCAATACACAATAATATGGAGAAATCCTAAGAGGGGAATCATAGCTATGAAAATAGGTTTTGTTGAGACATGGGTTACCTCTTAGCCTTAATTAATTCCTTGGCTATGATGGGTCTTTCTTTAAGCTTTCTTGCTTTCTTGATTTCTTCTAAGGGAATTCTTGGAGCTCTTTGGGTGGTGAGACGTTTTATTGTGGTGGGGGGTTCTAGGTGCCTCTTAAGTCCCCTATTTATATATTTAGGAGTCCTAGTTAGGAACTAATATTATGGGCTTGCTAATTCTATTCCTTTTGGGACTAAGGATTGGGTTTAGGGATAAGGGTCCATGGTCCATAGTGGACCATATTAATTAATTAAAGAGAATCCTAATCATAATCTGAATAGTAAAAGGCCTACTCCCTTTATTCCTAATAGGCCTAAGACTCTCATTTAGGCAAGGGTCCACGGTTCATGGTGGACCACATTAATTAATTAAAGGGAAACCTAACCGAATTAAATCATATTTAATTATTATTAACGGGATTAATTAAATAATTAATCCGGGATTGAATGCCGTAACACGGGGTGTTACAGACCCACCACAGATCAGCTTCGTGGCAGAAGTAGAACGTTGCCAGTTCTACCCTTCTCTCCTCGGGGCAACTGTAACACCCCGAAAATTTAAAAATTTTAAAACTTATAATAGGAAGGTAGTTCTATTATTAAATCCCTAAACAGAGCATAGTAAACATAAGAGTATGGGGTGTTATGCCACACCTGAGCTAGAGAACTCAGGTGCACCGGCTGATTAACTAAAAATCCTCAAAGTAATGTCAGTACATAAGCATGGCACAGAGGCCGAAAGGGAAACTAGCTACTATACGCTTAAGATCTCTAGCGTGCTCCGGTGTCTACTCATCTGTGCCTAAAAGCCAAATATATCTGTTCAGCGAGAGATGCTGGTAACGCACTCCAACGCGTTGAAATACATTATAGATAGATATATATAGATATACGGAAATCATTTTGAAGCAGGAAGATATATACTTAAGAGACACTAGTTTCAAAACCAGGAATGGACTCAGCCAATAGGGTAAGCACACACATAATAATAATAGAATCATCATAAAGGATACGCAACTAAGGTCACAGTCTATGTCCACATCAATCATATCATCATTTAGTCATCATTCTAATCATCATTCAATCATCATTTGTGACACTCAATCACACTGCTCTGGCGCCACGGGACCAATCGTATGCCCTGAACATGAGGGTTAATGCGTATAGCATTAACATGGCCCCGCAGCACCCTACCTCATACCGTGGCATGAAGGGCGTTGATTGCAACCAACCCATAGAGGACCGCTGACGAACTCAACGTCGGACCACAATCCGACACACCGCTGACGCGCACAGTCAGTGGACCGTGATCCCCTGTACAAGGGGGGACTTACGACCCTACACACCATTGATGCGTACAGTCGGTGGACCGTAGCGGATCAAGCCCGACACACAGCTATGCTAGACTCAGTCGGTGTGCGAAGATCCTCGGAGACTACGGCCCTACACACCGCTGTCCCATCACTCGGTGGATCGCATCCAGCCGTAGCCCTACACACTGCCTGATTACTCAGGTCGGTGGACTACAGCCTTCCTCAGCTTATTCGCCCTACAAACCGCCTGGCGCATCCAAGTCGGTGGGTCATAGCACCGAGGCCCATGCGGACCGTAGTCCAAGAAGTGAATCAATTCGGCCTTTAGCCAACTTCTGAGCCTTTAGTCCAGGAACAATCCATTTGGCCTTCAGCCACTTCCGAACCTTTAGTCCGGGAACAATCCATTCGGCCTTCAGCCGACTTCCGAACTTTTATCCGGGAATCATCCATTCTGCCTTCAGCCGACTTCCGAACCTTAGTCCAGGAATCACCCAATTGGTCTGTAACCAAAATGGGGGATCATGCAACACATAACACATAGGAGCACGTAATAGCATATTGGGAGAGGAGAGGCATATTAATAAACTTACGTGCGATCATTCACACACTAAGAATAGTCCTAAGGGGTTCATACGCCTTCCACCTAGGTCATCGGGTCACCAATTCAACTAGCATGCAATTCCTAAAACTCTTTTATCCTACGAACGGCACCCGAAACATCAAACTAAACTCAAGCACGACAAACGGGGTCTGTTGGGACACCACGGGGTATGGGGAAGATCAAACGGGGAAGCCGGGACCCGGGGTGGGTAACAGATCAGGGGGTAGCCGGTGGGTTGTGGATCACCCGCCGGCTGCCCGCCGGAGATCACTGCCCGGCAGCGGGTTGCCGGCGGGCGGACGCCTGCCCGGCGGTGATCTTCGGGCAGCGGGTAGGTGGCGGGTACTCCTATCCCCCACTGACTCTTTTATCACAAATTCGTCCCGGGATCCTTTGTGGAACCCGAAACCATGCTTAGACACTTTTAAATGCAATTAACCACGCCACTTAGTCAATTAATGGATCAAAAGCAAGAATTATATATAACTCATCCTATCACGACTTCTAAACATAAACAACACCCGAACATTCGAATTCCCACCCAATATATCAAGAACATTACAACACAAATTCCCAATCCACCCTAGGGCTCTATCCCACCCAAATTATCAAAATCACAATTTTATCTTTATCATCAAGAAATATCAAGTTTTGTCAAGAATCATCCCATCAATATCAATAACCTCTTTTCATCATCAAGATCATCAAGATTTCCAAGAATACACATAAATCATTTTATCAATCATCAAGAATATATCACAAATAGCAATAGAGGAATTAATCAAGTCACAAGCATACATGAGGAGGCCAAGGAAGGAGATTATAGCGAAAAAAAATAGGTTTTTTTGAGACACGGGTTACCTCTTAGCCTTAATTAATTTCTTTGGCTTTGAAGGGTCTATCTTTAAGATTTCTCCTTTCTTGAGAGATTATTTGTGGTGTGAGTTCTAGGTGTCTCTTATGTCCCTATTTATATATCTAAGAGTCCTATTTAGGATCTAAATGGTATGTGCTTAGCTAATTCTATTTCCTATAGGACTAAGGGTTCGATTTAGGGATAAGGGTCCATGGGCTTATGGTGGACCTTTCCCAATTAATTAATGAAATTTAATTCTTCATTTTGGGTAAATGTTTAAGTAATTAATTTGTTTAGGGGCCATAACACGGGGTGTTACACTCTCCCCCCTTAACGGGAAGGTTCGTCCCTGAAGCTTTGGTCCTTGCTGAGTGACATCTTCTTTTATCCTATGCTCTTGCCTTGGTTGCCTTGTGTGAAGAGTTCGGGGTAGCATTCCTTCATTGTGTCCCTAAGTTCCCATGTTGCCTCTTCGGTCCCATGGTTGGTCCAGAGGATTTTTACCATTTCTATGGTTCGCTGGCGGGTGGTTCTTGTCTTGGTGTCTAGGATCCTTACGTGTTTATCTTCGTAAGTTAGTGTGTCGTCAAGGTCCACGATTTCGGGTTGTAGCACGTGGCTTGGATCGTGTTTATATTTCTTTAGTTGGGATATGTGGAATACGTTGTGTACCCGCTCCAGTTCGATGGGTAGGGCGAGGCGGTAGGCCAGGTTCCCGACTCTTTCTATGATTTCGTAGGGGACGATAAACCGGGGACTGAGTTTCCCTTTTCTTCTGAACCTCATTACTCCTCGTGTGAGCGAGATTCTTAGCCAGACTTTTTCCCCGGAGGTGAACTCGGCTTGCTTTCTTCCCAGGTCGGCGTAGGATTTTTGGCGGTCTTGGGCGGCCTTCATTCTTTCTTGTATGTGTTTGACTTTAGTTATGGTGTCTTGTAAGTATTGGGATCCTAGTGCTACTGGGCCGACCATGTCTTCCCAACATAAGGGGGTTCTACATTTTTTACCGTACAGTGCTTCGTAGGGAGCCATGTGGATACTTGCGTGGTAGCTATTGTTGTAAGAGAATTCAATGAGGTCTAGATGTTCTTCCCATGTCCCCTGGAAGTCTAACATGCAAGCGCTTAGCATGTCTTCGAGAGTCTGAATGGTTCTCTCGGTTTGGCCGTCGGTAGTGGGGTGGAAGGCAGTGCTCAGGTTTAGCTGTGTCCCCAAGGCTGTTTGTAGAGACTTCTAGAATTGTGAGAGGAATCTGGGGTCCCTATCGGACACAATGTTTCGGGGGATTCCGTGGTACTTCACTACTCAGTTCAGGTAGGCCCTGGCTAGTTGCGTCATTGTCCATGTTTCTTTCATAGCAATGGACCGTGCTGTCTTGGTTAGCCGGTCCACTATTACCCAGATTTTATCGTTGCCCGTTGGTGTTGTGGGAAATCCTCCGACAAAATCCATGGATATGGAGTCCCACTTCCCCAGTGGTATCTCAAGGGGGTGTACGAGTCCCTTGGGCTTGCATCGTTCGGCTATTACCCTTTGGCAGTTTAGACATTTGCCCACGAAGTCTGCGATTTCCTTTTTCATGTTGGGGCCACCAAAACATCTTTTACACATCTTGGTATAGTTTGTCACCTCCGGGGTGCACTGAGTATGGTGAGTTGTGCCCTTTTTCCCGGATTTGTTGCTTTAGGTGGGGGTGTGTCGTGGGTACACACCACCTTCCTTGATAGCGGAGGCTGCCATCTTCGCTTATTTTGAATGGCCCGTCCTTTCCCTGAGTTAGGTCGAGTCGAATTTTATTTAGCTCTGGGTCTTGATGCTGCCCGACCTTGATTTCTTCGAGTAATGTGGGTATGATTCTGACATTGAATAGGTGGATTTCAGAATTGTTTGTCCTTGCTCTACTACCTCCAAATTCAACCTTTGGAAGTCCTTGTATAGCTCGTCTGGCAGGATCCAGGTGGTGTTGAGGGAGTGGTTAGTCTTTCGGCTTAGGGCGTTTGCCACAACGTTAGCCTTCCCTTCGTGGTACTGGATATCTAAGTCGTAATCTTTTATAAGTTCCAACCACCTTCGTTGTCGCATGTTTAGATCTTTCTGGGTGAAGATGTACTTCAGACTTTAATGGTTTGTATAAATCTTGCATTGCACTCCGTATAGGTAATGTCTCCAAATTTTCAGGGTGAACACGATGGCAGCTAGCTCGAGGTCGTGTGTGGGGTAATTTTCTTCGTAGGTTTTGAGTTGCCTGGATGCGTATGCTATTACTTTGCCTTTTTGCATTAGTACGCATCCCAGTCCCTTTTTGGAGGCGTCGCTGAAAACTTCGAATCCTTCCATCCCGGAGGAAGGGCTAGGACGGGTGCTGTGGTCAGCTTCTCTTTCAATTCTTGAAAGGCTGAGGTGCAGTTGTCGTCCCATCGAAAGGGGGTTTCCTTTTTCATGAGCTTAGTGAGGGGTTGAGCTATCTTGGTAAAATCGGGTATGAACCTCCTATAATAGCCTACTAACCCTAAGAAGCTTCTGATCTCCGAAAGTGATTTTGGTGTGGGCCATTCTTTGACGGCGTGGATTTTGGTTGGGTCCACCCTGATTCCTTCTTTGGTTATCACGTGACCCAGGAAGGCCACGTTGTCCTTCCAGAATTCACATTTGGAGAATTTGGCGTATAGCTGGTGTTCCCTCAAGGTTTGCAAGGTTATGCGGAGGTGTTTTTCATGTTCCTCCTTGTTTCGGGAGTAGACCAGGATGTCGTCGATGAACACGATGACGATGTCATCTAAGTGGGGTTGGAATACTCGGTTCATGAGGTCCATGAATATAGCGGATGCATTGGTGAGTTCGAAGGGCATTACTGTGAATTCGTAGTGGCCGTAGCGTGTTCGAAAGGCTGTTTTCTGAATATCTGGGTTGTCTACTTTTATCTGATGGTATCCGGATCGTAGATCAATTTTCGAGAACACTCCTGCTCCTTTAAGTTGGTCGAACAAGTCGTCGATTCGGGGAAGAGGATATTTATTCTTTATTGTAACTTGATTTAGTTCCCTGTAGTCGATGCATAGACGCATGCTCCCATCTTTCTTTTTAACGAATAGTACTGGTGCTCCCCATGGTGAGGTGCTGGGGCGGATGTATCCTTTATCTAGTAGCTCCTGAAGTTGTGTTTTCAGTTCCTTCATTTCCTTCGGCGCCAGCCTGTAGGGTGGCTTCGAGATTGGGGCAACACCTGGTATCAAGTCTATGGTGAATTCGACTTCTTTGGTTGGGGGTGCTCCGAGGATTTCGTCTGGAAGACATCGATGAATTCTTTTACCACTGGAATGGTTTGGGGTTCGGCTATTTCGGTATTGAGATCTTTGACCGAGCATAGGAAGGCTTCGTGTCCTTGGGTTAGATATTTCTTCATTTTCATCATGTTCACTAATTTGATTTCCGGGTCCTTGTGGGTTCCGTGGTAGGATACCCATTCGCCGTTTGGTCCCCGCAAGACCACTTTTTGTTCTCCGCATAGAATTCGTGCTAACTCTTAGACCTTGCCAGATTTCTTCATAAGCTGATGACACCGCCAACTTGCACAAGATTATTTGGAAAGAAACAAGAACAAGGTTTGGAAGAAAAGGATCACTTGGCAAAAAGGGTGATTGGATTTGTCTAGGGACAAGAAAAGATTACAAGGGTCAAGGGTGACTCTCGAACAAGATAACACCTGAAGCTAACACGCAAGGAAGGGCACAAAGACAAAGGGAGGTGCAACAAAATGGTACAAAAGCTTACTTCAATAGTTCCCACTTGCATCTGTCTCACGACTGCGGGTCTTGCCTTGCCGAGGTCCCAACTTTGTACACAGATCCTGGATGCTACTTCTACTTTGAGCCATCTCTTTGAAAACTTCTTGTTGATTCAGCACCGGTAGCCATCAAACTCTCAACCACAGGTGTAACACTTCTATCAAGCTTCCTCTTACGGATCTCCCGGATTCCTTTATGAATTGGCTGAACTCGGTAGGGGTCGGGCGCACAGAGGTAGGCCTCCTTGACACTAGCAAGATAGAACCACTCACGTAGCTTCACCTTCAGGTCTTCCCAACTGAACTCCGGGTCTTGTCTACAAACTGGCCTTTCAAGCATCCACCACGTGTCCGCTTCTTGCCGAAGGTAGAACGTAGCCAGCTCCACCTTGAGATTCTCCAGCAAACCACAACTTCGAAGATCTTGTCGAACATTCGGATTCACTCATCCAGCACTGCGGGGTTTTCTTCACCGTCGAAGATCTGTGGACGGAAACTTGAAACTTGGCGCACTATGTCCCGATTCCCATACTGAGGAGGGCATTGCTCAGCTTCTGGGTGATCTGCGTCAGCTGATGGGGGCTTTTGAGCTAGCTGCTTGTTGGTGACTGCTTCAGAAGACCTTGCACGACGTTTCGATGGTGCCATCCTTAACTTCTTCAGCAACAGCATGGTGATGGAAGGAAACTTAGGACCCGCACCCTCACCTGGTGCCTTAACTAAAGAGAACCAAAGCAAACAGGAAAACAAAGCACAAGAAGCACAACAGAAAACAACAAGTAAGCAAAACAATCTAAAAGCAACACACAGCTCACTACGCGTCCTAAGAGTCCTAAGCCTAACACCTAGATTCTTAAGGTCGCTTTAAAGTCTCAAACCACACTTAGCCACTAAGAAAGTCTAGACTTAACCCTCCTAGGCTCAAACCTAGGCTCTGATACCAACTGTAACACCCCCTAAATCAGGCTATTAAAAACCTTAAAACATGCAGATAACACAACTAAACAACTAACACATCGGAAGATTAAAAGATAACTGGATAAACATAAATCCAAGTCAAAGGGTGTTATGCCACGCCCATCAACAAAGATGAATGCTACGGCCAAATCTGCATGGTATACAACTATCCCTAATCTCACAAGTCTACAACTAGATAGGCACACAGGTCATAAAACAAACGGAAGGAGCTAAGCTATCGGGTACTAGACTGCGCTCTCGTCTAGGCATCACCTGAAAGATCAAAAATAACCATGGGACGACGCCCGGTCAGCGAATAAAGCTGGTAAGCCACCAATACATGTGAAATAACATACATAAATAAGGTATAAGTTGTAAAACATTTTCGAAACGGAATACATAAGTATATAAGTACAAAACTAAGAGTAAAAACTAACGTAAGATTCAACACTCTCAACAACAACACACGGGAACACATCCCAAGACCACAAGAACAACACGACTCACAAAAGAGTCAAGGCATGGTCTATCATCACTCAATAGATCAAAACCCGACAAGTACAACGCAAAAGAATAAGACTCACACAACCAGTAGCACATGCCTTTGTGACTACACACGTCACAAGATAAGAACTCACCACAGTGGCTACAATAGCCCTCGTGACATCACCCATCACAAGTTGATATGCCTGCCTTATGCCCGGTTCTAACCTTGTGGCTACCCACAACCTTGTATCTTCTTTCCAACCTTTACCTACAGGACCCCTGTACTTCTTAGTCCAACCTTTTCCCTCCTGGGACTGTTGTCCCCTACCAAAAAACCACCAACAAAGCCACCAATTTCATAGTACACAAGGTACCGTACACACACACGGCGACACAAGCCTTCCCAAGAAAATACGTGAACCTGACACACGGGTCACAACTCCATAATCACGTCACGGCCACCATGAGGGCCGCTGCAATACCTTGGTGACTAGTGTCCCATACAACTGTGCAATCCAGGTAAAGCCACACACGCATCACACCTTAACAAGAATCAATCAACGGATCACAACGGAGGTATGAAACATACTCAATCAAGGAATGGGTCACAGCCCAACAACAACAATGATGAATAACACAAGTTATCATCAACCCATCGGAAGGTACAAACAAGTCACACGCTAGCATTTAGACACCAAACTAGCATTCTTATCAAATGGATAAACCAAAGGTAGTTCCGAGGAACACACAAGACACATCACGGTTTAATGAAACACAATGTTGAACACTTAGCACGATACCTACCACATAGTTCTAGATATACAAAACATCAAGAAGACACACAAATAGTTCCACAAAAGAACAACGGGAAGTCAAAAGACCAAATACCGAGTCAAAAGAATCACGGGGAACAAATCCCCCAAACAACTCCACTTGTGTACCTGCGGGTGGACCCACGGGTAGGCTTCTACCCGCGGTTCCCCCCGCGGGTACAGGCCTCCCACCTTGTGTACCCCACGGGTGGGCGGCGGGTGGGCCTCCTACACTTCACTTTATAGGTTTTGTAAAGCATCGATTACCTCTTGTAAACTAAAGGACTTCACTTTACACCTTAACAAGCTCTTCTCAAGGCTCACCTTCCAAACCCACTTCAAACACAAACCAAAAAGATCATAAAGATCCTACCTTTAAGAAAAGACACCTAAGATGAAACCAAAAACACAAGATGGACTTAGATCTTACCCTCCTAGATGCCCAAATATAAGAAAGGTTGAGTCTTGGAAGCAACTCTTGAAGTCTTGGCAAGGTCTCAACTTGGCTTGGAAGAAAAGCTACTCACCTTTTTAAGAGAAGGTAGAGCTTAATTTTTTTTTTTTAGAAAGTGTAAGGGATAGAGTGAAGATGTCTACTAGGTTAGGTTACAATACTAACACTAGGTGAAAGGTCAAGAATGCTCTTACTAACATTAGGAAATGTAAGGAACAAGGGAACTCCCTTAAAAGCTCAAGGTACAACTTTGACTTTGGAATTGACTAGTCAAATACTAGTCCTCAAGTATTGAATTTCAGGATTTTAGGAATTAATTCACTAATTGAAATAGGATTAATTACTCAATTAATCCGTTAATTGAATTTGGATTTTGGGGTGTCACACCCCATCTATGTGTTGGTGTTAAGAATGAGTTGGGTGGCGAATTCGGTTGCTATAAACGAGTTGGTAGCCCCTGAGTCAAATAGTACAGTGGCGTGGGTGGCGTGTACGAGGAAGGTTTCGGAGACTACGTTGCTATCTCCGATTTTGGCTATGCTTATGGTAAGGATCCTTCCTTGAGTGGCTGGTGTTACGGCCTTGTGGGGCGGGGTGGCCTTAGCGGTTTTTGGCTCCCGGAGGGGGTCTGCGAGGTTTCCTTCGAATTTCCTTTTGGGTCCCGGGCGTGTTTCCTGTGGTTTTCCCGGTATTTTTTGTAGTTGGAATGCCTTGTCATAGGCTTCTTTGAGAGTTCTTGGTTTTCATATGGTGAGGGCCTTTTGGTTCTCGAGGTCGAGGCATATTTTGAATTTCTCGATTTTGATTGTCTCTGTAGGTACCAGTTCGGGGGTGAGGCGAGCTAGCTTGAGGAATTGCCGGTAGTATTTTGTATATGGTCGCCTTCATGTGACTAGGGTAGAATCGTTCCCGTAGTCGTGTTTTTAGGGTTTCACAGTTGAATCCGGGGCTTCTTTCGCAGCTGGGGTAGTTGCCAATGTGTGTATGTTTATCCTTTCCTGATGAGCATGTCGAGTGGTATTCTACTTTGTGATCAGTAGAATACACCTCGAGCTGTACTTGTTTATTGTTGTTGTCTTTGCCTCGATGTTTTCTACTTTGTGATCAGTAGATTATATCTTGAGCTGTGTTGAGTTGTACTGTTGTTATTCATGTTTAGATGTTGTCTTGGGGTGTTGATTCCCCTTGTTCTTTTTGAGAGTGAGATAGAATCTTTGAAGTTGACTTCTCTTTATGACTTTGAACTGATCTATACTGTATTCCGTTTCGAAAATGATTTTGTATTATACTATCTATATATGTTATTGAACGCGTATTGATGGGTTACTAGCAATATTCGCTGACTGGGCGTCGTCCCCTTTCTTTATGTGCTTTACAGGTCCTGAGTAGACATGGCGAGAGCATTAGCCGTTGGTAGTTTAGCTCCCTTGAACAATGTAGTTAGTGTTTTGGCCTGTGTGCCACAGTTGTTGAACAAAAATAGTTTGATGGTTTTAGATTTGCCTGTGCATTCACGTTGAGGTGAATGTGGCATAACACTCCTTGGTTTTCCCTGTTTTTATATTAGACTTCCGCTGTGCTTACGTTTTATGATATATGTTATTTACTTTACCATACGTATTTAAGTTTTGAAATGGCATGAAAATCGGGGGTGTTACAGT
The DNA here is from genome assembly GCF_001879475.1 of Ipomoea nil. Classification (NCBI taxonomy): domain Eukaryota; kingdom Viridiplantae; phylum Streptophyta; class Magnoliopsida; order Solanales; family Convolvulaceae; genus Ipomoea; species Ipomoea nil. Next base: position 2,299,292 of record NW_017617687.1, on the reverse strand, counting down.
GAAATGTGGTTCATGCAACATAAGTTAGACAATATGTATACACAAGCAAGTATCATGGTTATTATATGATGGGCAATTTTAATATGTTATCGCAAGTGCACGAGTCAATTGTAATTTAGCGTGTAAAGCAAGGGGTCGAACCCGTGCGCAGAGATTTAATACAATGAAATTTAATAACTTAAAAATAATTAACTCAACCATTTAAAGTATTAGAAACATTTACCAAAGGTAAAGATAAACTCAAATGCAAAATAATTAAATCCAAACTCCAGAAGCTAAGCAAATGAAACAAACGCTAATATAATTGAAAGTGAGAAACGCAAAACTGCAGTTGCGGGCTATCAGTACCATATTCACAATACAAAGCATAGAATGTCCGTAGCAACTTAGCTTATAACTAATAAGACGAGGCTGCAAGCCTAAACATAACACTAGCAGAAATTGCTATAAAGAAGCAAGCGACAAATGCTAGTGCAATTGAAAGACCATACATATTGCATGGCATGAACCTCCTTGAGCAAATAGAAAACTTGGATAGAAAATCCAAGAAAGAAGCAGATGCGCATGCAACACCAAGAGATAGAATACTCATCACCTGCATTATATATATTATATAAATAAGCTTCAAAATTCATGAATTGAACCTGTAATTAATATGTGTGCGTGCATAAAGGAAATAAGTGAATTGAAGTACCCAATCCCCAATACAAATCAGGACCAAAAGGAAAACAGAATGTCATCTCCTTCTTAGCATTATGGAATGAAGATCCAGGCAGCAAAGAGTTAAACTCCAAAAAAATAGAACCCCCATTACAAGTGCCAAACACCTGAAATAGATCAGAGTGTGTATGCATAACAAATAAATATATGAGATCAGAGTAACAAGAACTAAAGAGCAACCATATATATGCAGTAAGGCAGTCTAATTAAACCAAAAGCTGGACTCAATTAAATTCGTTTCTCAAAATACCACAATATATAGGTTTGCATAGAAATTATGACCATGTTTGTTAAAATGGTTGTCAGCTAATAGCTGTTAGTTATTAGCTGATTGGGTTAAACAGAGAGTATAACTAGTTAATAACATTAGCTATTATAGAAAAATGTTTCGTAAATTAGCCGTTAGCTGATAGTTGTTTTCTATAAATTTTTTTCTCAAAAAGCTAATTGAAAAAGTTGTTTTGAGCATTTTTTTTTGAATTTTAACATTTTGGAGTTACAAAAAATTAATTAACCAAACACTTCTATTTGATTTTTTAACCAAGACAAACAATTAATAGTGATCAAAAAGTCAAAATTAACTTACATATATGCTGATTATTTTACCAAACAAGGCTTATATATTTTATTATTAAACACAGTTTCGTATAGCACTTGGCAAACACAATAAGCATGAATGGAACAAGAAAATACACAGTATATATATATATATATATATATATATATATATATATATATATATATATGCATGTAAGCGGGGAAAGAATCAAATAGGCATCATTAAATTATAAAGAAGTAGTATGTAATCTGTTGTGTTTATTAACAAAATAATGAATACTATTGAGTATAACAACTAAATATCAAAAGATACAACAGAACTAATAGTAGGAAATTAATAGACTAATAATAATACTTATTCCAAAGGAGACATAATAGAATGAGCAAAACTGAACAGTAAACTTGATCAATGTGAAGCATATATGCATCCACAGTAATCATTACGTAAAGGTGAAGGACTAATAAAATGCGAGCATACCAAAAACTGGTGCAGCTTGTGAAGCGTGAAGCTGAAGCCATTACTCCAGCGGAAGCAGCTGCAAAGACACACTGCAATATTCTGAGGAAGAGATCACTCAGCTTCCCTAGGCCACCAAGCATATCTCTCATCTCGACTTAATTACTGTCATATATATATACTTTGTGAGGTAATTCAAAATTAGGAATTGGAGGAGGCCATATATGGATGGTACAGTGTTAATCAATGCTTGAAAATCAATGCTTGAGATTTTAAAGCAGCAGATCAGAGGAATATTACTCTCAAGCAGATCCATTCTAGGAGATAGTGAATTTCAATTCTATCACAATATGCATATATGCTAACCTGGTTACTTTGAACGCGCAGTCCAAGCCTTTCTGATAAAACAAAAGCTAAGTGTCAATATTCACTCATTACGTACTTGTTGATTTTCCACCCATGTTGTTAATGCTGCATATGCAAGCTAAGGTTTCTCTGGGAAATTGAAGACTATGAGGATGAAGAAGATGACGTACCAAGTAATGCACATATAAAGGCGGTTCTCCATCCAGGAGCAATGGCCTCTGCAACTGCTCACTCACTCAATTCAATTGTATCCCTATAGTTGTAGGTAGCTTTGCAGTAATAATAGATATGACAATCTATATATGCTGATTCTTATGCAACGAATATTATCCGCTAGAATCATCTTTAATTTTCTACCTCTGATATATATATATATATATATATATATATATATATATATATATATATATAGAGAGAGAGAGAGAGAGAGAGAGAGAGAGAGAGAGGGGGAAGGCTTCAGGTGCGGGAATGGTTTTCGGTGCGATTGTGTGATTGGACGCACCTTAAGCATTAAAATAGCTCACTTTAAATATACAAATCACTACACACCTTAACTCCTTAAGCACACAAACAAAGCACCTTAAGAACACAATTCAATCAAGTACATAAATCACGCACCTTAAGCACACAACAAAATACCTAAAAAATACAAATTACGCACCTAAGATTTTAAAATGGCTCACATGAAGCACATAATCCACGTATCTTAAGTGTTAAAATGACGAACTTTAAGTATTAACTTCGCGCATCTTCAGTTTATAGCACTGACACATATGATAAGCATACGAATCACGCACATTAAGCACACAACTCACGCACCTTAAACACAAAACTCATGCACCTTAAGTTTCAACAACTACTCACATTAAACTCACAACCCACGCACCTTAAGCATAATCCCCACGCACCTTCAGCACAAAACTCACGCACTTTACGCACAAAATTCACACATCTTAAATTTGACCTATATGCAAAAATTACCAAATTACCACCGCATTTGTAAAAAATAAAAATAAAAATAAAAATAAAAAATTGGTAATCTGGACGTTAATTTAAGCAAGATCAATAGCTCATATTTAACCACACAATCACACTTAGAGCTGCCAATCACACCAGAACTTATATATATATATATATATATATATATATATATATATATATATATATATATATATATATATATATATATATATATATATAGAAATTGCTCAAATGCGGCCGCACCCTCCCGTGCGGCCGTATGTAGAATACACCAATAGTGTCGTTAACAAAAGACACAAATAGTGTAGGAAAATACACAATAATGAAATGCAAAAGTACACCAAAATATACACAACACACTAAAAAAAAAAATACAACATATAACTTCTCACCCTTATTGGTGCATTTCCGAACACTATGTGATACTTTTATTCATACCTAATGGTGTGTTTTTGTGATGCGTACCTAATTTGTGCATTTTTTATTGTGCATTTCCTAACGTTAATGATGTATATTTGCTAACTATTGGTGCGATCGCAATGACTGCACGGTAAGACGCAACCACACCTGTATTCAACTCTCTCTATCTACTATACTAATAAGAGCCCAAGAGAGTTAAGTCTACAATGGGTAAAAAAAATGATGGTCAAATTTTTTAATCAAATGAATGGCTCAGATTGATCAGATTTTAATTTTTTCTTAAGATTTCCTAATTTATCCTTAATGAATATGATTATCCGTTAACTTTTCTGTTAAATATTATCTTTTTCGTTAATTTCTGTTAGTTCACTGTTAACTTATTCATTGATTTCATTAAGAAAGGTCTTAGGTTCGAACCTCATCCCAATCAAAGATGGCATAATTAGTACTCTATTCTACTCTTATTAAATTAAAATAATAATTTAGTAGCTACAACAAAAAATAATACATATGCATTTCTTTAATTCAGAATTATGTGTCTACAATGTCTTTATTCAAAAAAAATTTATTCATTATAAATAAATTAAATAAGATAAATAATTTCATTAGTTATATTGTATTTATTTTTCTCCAATATAAAAAATCTTTACATTCAAATGCATCAATTGATTATATTCGCTACATTGTCCATACAATGTTTTAAAATATCAAAGTTATAATACAAAATAATGCTATATATTTATTTACAAGTATTTTATTTATACAATGAAAAAAAAAATTTTAAAAATATAATTAGTAAAGCCAATCATATTAACTACTCGAGGGATTTGCTGACAAAGAGAGTATTCAAGTCACACAACAAATTGAAGTGAAAACTACATCACAATGTCCTTGTTTGACAATCAGGAGTTAGCGGTGAGTGTAAGCGGATTATATTAGCGAATTTTACAAGCGAATTATATCAATGGCTGGTAAAAAGATATTTGAAACAATTAGCTGTTTAGATTAACACGTAAAATGACCTAAGGATATACATATATTATAATAATAATAATAATAATAATATTAATAATAATAATTATTATTATTATTATAATAATAATAATAATAATTGTTTTAAAAAAATAAAAAAATAAAAAAATATAATTAAGTCAATCATATTAACTATTTGGGAGATTTATTGAAAAAAGTGTATTCAAATCACACAACAAATTGAAGTGAGAAACTCTCTCGCAATGTCCTTGTTTGGCAATCTGCAGTTAGCTCTTCAATATTAGTATATATTTAATATTTTATGCCCTAATTTTTATTTTCTCTCCCGTATGTCCCGTATTTGGTTTCAACCATACCTATACAATTATTTTATTGACAATTATAATCAATCTTGACTATATTATCTTGCATTTGTAAACTTAGAATTGCCTATTTAAATACGAAAATTTTACATTCAATTATCTATGCATGAACAATTTCAATATAATCTTGCTTTGATATACTTTAAAGTACTTATTTTATAAAAAAAAAAAAAAAAAAAAAAAAAAAAAAACATTGGACATTATCCCAATCCAAAACTAGTATATATATATGGGGCAAGAATGGAAGGAAATGAGAATTATGGTCGCTTGTATGTGCATCATCCGATCCGTTCCTCCCTTATCGATCTTCTTCCAACTTCTAACATGTACCAAACTTAAGATTCCCAAACAACACACTTACACACTTAACAGAGACTGCGAGAAGTGGGGGCATTAGTGTAATTGGCTACCTCAGTTACTTATAACTGATTTTCCCTCCCCCTTGTATTTAGTGCTTTTGTCTTCTTCATTTGACAGTATCGATAATCTCAGAGCTTCAATCAATATGTTTCTTCTCTTCCTCGCACAACTCTCGTACCCTTCCCGTTACTGCCAGTAAGTAATTTGATGAGATCAGAGAGAAGTGGATCAATGTAATAAAGACTTAATCATCTCAGATAAAAAGCGGTTAACAAATTGATTCCCATTCCATTTTGGTTCAGACAAGGGTCTAACAAATTGATTCCCATTCCATTTCAATTATCTTCAAATAACTAAATGAATAAAATGGTGGCTGTTGTCTAATGGTGCAGTGGTTGTTGTCTTTGTTCAATAAATCCAGCTTATCGATCTGAACCGTCCACATGCAATCAAGCATCTGCTTCCTTACCAAAAAATGTTGTCAATTATACTGTCAAGCTAGTTAAACTAGCTTGGTTGGGTTTCTGCGACTTGCAAATCCCAAAAAGTGATAAGATGTTGTCTTTTGTTCTTTGATGTCTTCGTCCATGAATGCTACTTCAACTCTTCAAGTAGTGCTGCCACAGCTTCAAAAAACCTTTCTTGATTATTTATAAAAAAAAAAAAAATTAATCTTCATATTCTAAAGGGTTACGTTGGGTGTGATAGGGGCTTTAATTGTAGGGTACATAATACAATATGTCGAACATATCATATTGGAAATTTTAACTAAAATAACAATCTTAAGTGATTATCTTGTGATACAAATATATGTAGATGTGACATTTAAATTGGGACTTAAATTGTAGATACATTGTTAAACATTAGAGTCATTATTGCGTGGACCGTGGTCCACACAACTGTGCAGTGTGAATTATGGTCCAAAAAATATATAAATTACATTATTCTAATACAAAAAGGACATTATTCTAACTCAGAAAATATATTATCTAACCTCAAAAAATTTATTATTCTAACACGTAAAGTACATTGTACCTTATTCTAAGTTATAAAATTTCATTATTCTAACACATAAAATACATTGTTTTAACTCATAAAATACATTATTTTACCACAGAAATTTCATTATTCTAACATATAAAGTACATTATTCTAACTCTATCTTATCCCGGAATGTTCATTATTCATACACGCGCGTAAAACAATTAATTTTTTAAACATCAAATTACGTCGTTTTGGACCGTGGTCCACACACCTGTGTCCTATGTAAGTTTTTTCCCTAATATAATATATGATAATATATTGTATTAATTAAGTGGCTGTGGTGCAAGTAGAAGATTAAGTCAGTTAGTGATTTAATCTGTTGAGGAACTGAATATCTGTCAATATTAATGGCATGTAAGCTTCTAAGCAAAAGTGTCCTCCCACAACTCCCGTGTTTAGATTACATGCTCCATCAAATATTCGAGAGAGAAGTGGTAGACAAAACAATACCTTTATTCTGCAGGTTTACCATCGCGTGACAATACAAACGACCATGGCAAGGGATATTTTGATGATCACTACTGGAAATTCTGAAATTTCCGACCACCTGAAAGTGATCTTAAATCAAGTCGAAAGCCTTGTTCCGACCACTTTTGATATCCGGAAAAACCCCTGTTGCTATTCCCGACCACATTTTGCTTTCAACTTGATTCAAGATCACTTTCAAGTGGTCGGAAATTCAATAATTTCCACTAGTGGATCCTGAAACTTCTGCTATTACGTGGTCAGGTTCCGCGTTACTTTAATTGATGTTAGCCATGTTATTGTCTAACATCCTAAACATTGTAAATTTAAAATGATCGTAAATGTTTTCTTCCTAATTTCTTTTGGTGCAGGCTGGTTTCAATTCCTATTTTTGCCATAACCTCTCCAAATTAAACTATGGGGTTGTTTGTTAAATAGTTGTTAGCTGATTGGGTTAGTGAATTTAACTAGTTGATAGCATTAATTGATTGTAGTAAAGTGTTTAGTAAATTAGTTATTAGCTGATTACATACAAAATGACTTTTTCAAAAAGTTGATTAAAAAAACTACTTTGAGTAGCTTTTTCAATTTTAGTATTTTGGAGCAATAAGTTATTACAAAAAGCTAATTAGTTAAATATTTGAGTTAATACCATCCCATCTGAGGTCCTCCGAGTATATTGGTTTTCCCATGTTTAATCCTAAACTTTCAAATTGACCATCTGTGGTCCTTCGACTTTCAAATTTAACTATTCGTGGTCCAGGTTAACCACACATGGTGACGGTAATAACGTTACCGGTAAATAATAATAACGATAATCTAATAGCGATGTGTCAGAGAGACAATAGTGGTATTGCTCTAGTTCTTAGTATAGAAAGTACAGTGTGTCTTTGCTAGCTGAGGAGATCCCTCTTTATACTTAGAGTCCCAACGGTAACACCACGGACATAAATGAGGAGCCTGGTCTTTAAGTCTCTCTCATCAATGGGGGCTTCAATGCTGTCTTCAATGTCAGTAAAGGTGGCACCTGTTGGAATTCCTGACTGTTGGAGTCTCTATCCGTTGGGTTCCCATGTGACGCTGAGTCAAGAGTCCATGCCCATTTGTGATCCGGGTCGGGTGCCAGCCTATTATCCTGTCACCAGTCCCCCCTACTCCTGAGTCAACGGATGTGTCTGGGTTGACTTGGGAGTAAAGTTGATTTTATTCGATCCTGCATAGAATTCTGCTTGATTTAGAATATGTGATTTTATTTTCCAAATCCCTAATTTGCCTTCCAAATCACTGATTTAAGCTTTCCAAATCCTTTCCTGCTTCACTTTACTTTTTTATCTCCACCACCTCTTCAATATAAAGCCCTGCCTGCGAGTAGTTTGAGAACACTTTCGCAACAACTTCTTGCCACAGCTCTGTAAGTCTTTGCTGTCGTTATTATCTCGTATTTTATTTAATATATATAAATATATATTTATTTATTTATTTATTATTATTTTTTATTAAATATTTTTTTTTTTTTCTGCCGCCTAGGCGCAGGGCCTTGGGTTGTGGCCGAGGCGCGGCCTCGACCAGGCGGCCGAGGCGTCGCCTCGGCCATTTGGCCGAGGCGCGGCCTCGGCCTGGCGGCCGAGGCGCGGCCTCGACCAGGCGGCCGAGGCGTGCCTCGGCCTTAGCAATATATATATATATTTTTTTGCCTCCTAGGCGCAGGGCCTTGGGTTGTGGCCGAGGCGTGCTCCTCGGCCATTTGGCCGAGGCGTGGCCTCGGCCTGTGACCGGGGCGCGGCCTCGGCCTGTGGCCGAGGCGCGGCCTCGACCGGGCGGCCGAGGCGTCGCCTCGGCCTGTGGCCGAGGCGCGGCCTCGACCAGGCGGCCGAGGCGTCGCCTCGGCCTGTGGCCGAGGCGTGCTCCTCGGCCATTTGGCCGAGGCGCGGCCTCGGCCTGTGGCCGAGGCGCGGCCTCGACCAGGCGGCCGAGGCGTGCCTCGGCCTTAGCAATATATTTTTTTTTTTTTTTTTTTTTTTTAATATGTTTCGTTCCTGACAGGTACTTTCGTACCCGAGGCTTGCTAGCTTATTTGTAATCGTGAGCTTGATTAGAGGAGTGGCATCCATCATCAAATGGCCGAGGAGCACGCCTCGGCCACAACCCAAGGTGTAGACGAACCAACGGATATTGCAAGTTCTCCAATATCAATTTGCGGAGTGGCATCCATCATCAAATGGCCGAGGCCGCACGCCTCGTCTACACCTGGGCCCCAACGCAAGGCTTCATACTCCGCTCTTGATAAGTCCCTTATCTTGTCCATACGACCTCAATTAGGGGGGCGGGATTGGGATGATATTAGTGGTCTCCTTAGTCCTGACGTTCTGACTCTCCCCCCTGACCCTCGGGGTAATATCACCGAGCCACCCATAGATAAGTATTTTGGGGTCCACCTTTTGTCGCTGCAAGTTGGGTTGCGGTTTCCCCTCCATAGGTTTGCGGTAGAGTTTATGAACTACTACGAGATAGCCCCCGGCCAGCTTGTTCCCAATGGTCACCAGGTAATTGCGGGCTTTCTTGCTCTATGTAAGGACAAAGGGATAGAACCCACGCTAGATCTCTTCCAAGCTTTTTTCATAGTTGGTAGGGCTTCTCAGGAGGGTAAGGGATTCGTCCAGATTTCGAGCAGGCCACATTTTAAACTTTTTGAGGACCGTCCTACTTATAACAAGGATTGGAAACCAAAATATTTCTTTGTTACCCTCGTGGGTTGTCCGTCTCCCTTTCGTTTCTCGTGGGGATCCCATTTACGTTGTCCTCCCTCTCTCGACATGAGTCCCTCCCTCCGCCGAGATGTAGATGATTTACTGGGAGACGGTCTTCTATCGATAGCTGATTATACTACCGAGTGGAAGCTCGCGGGCTTAGGCTTCGTGAGGGCTCGTCCAGCTGTTCTTTCACCCACGGGTACTCTTCAGTTATCCCTCGGCATTTATTCGTCAACTACTAACTCTAACTTGTCTTCTTTTTATTGCAGGTACCATGTCTTCATCTTCGAGAACTAACCGATACTTGTCGCGACCGGATCCCCCCCCTAAGAAGAGCAAGGTGGAGAAAGGAAAAAGGAGTCAAGCCGAGGCCACGGAGGTGATGCCGCCTCCGCCAACACGCACGCCGACCCCATCCAAGATCGCGCGGACCCCGTCCAAGATCGCTGAGCGTACGCCTACCCCAACAAAGGTCACTGAGAGGGTGCGTACACCTGCTTCAGCCAAGGTTGACGAGGGGGTGACGGGGCCTCCACCGACTCGCACACCTACGGCCGTTACCTTTTCCCCTCAACCCCCCGAGGTGCAAGGAGACACTTCCAATGAGTCTAGCTCGCGTGTCCGGACCAACTTGATTCGATTGGGAATGGACGTGCCACCCGGAGCGTCGTTGATAAACAAGAGTCTTGACGCGGTTGAGTATGCTGCCCGTATCGCTCCTCCTGCGGACGTGGAACACCTTGTAGCCATGGATGTCAACATGCTGCAAGAGCGTTATCTCAGGCACAGCTTTGAGGTTAGTGTTTTTCATACTTAATGTTCCTCTCTGCCCTGGCGTGTGTCTTACTTTGTTTACTTTCAGGCCCTGCTAGAGGGACAGATCATTCATGCCCAGCGAGGGCGGGTGATGGACTCGCTCATTGAGGATGTTAAAATCAGGGACGCGGACAACAAAAGCCTCAAGGACTTGCTATCGATCCGGGAAGGAGCCTTGAGCAAGATGGAAGGCGAGCTTGGGGCGCTAAGGAAGGAACACCAAGCATTGTTGGCTCGGGCAGAGGCTGTAAGCAAGATGGAGGGCGAGCTTGAGGCCCTAAGGAAGGAGCACGAAGCGGCAAAACTCGCCATCGTGAAGGAGCGGGAGGACCACGAGAGGACCCGTGCCGGCCACGCCGACGCCCTCGGCCGGGCTGTGGAGGTCTATAAGGATTCCGCCGAGTTTAAAGACGACGTGATGCGCTATACGACTACTCCTGAGGCCATCCAAGAATTCCTCAAAACTGGGGCCGGTCAAGAAGCGGTGGAGGCCGAGGCACATGTGGCTTTTAGCATTGGGCGGTACACGAAGCAACAGGAGCTCTTTTCAATGCTGAAGGAGAAGGTTCCGAATTTTGACCCCGTGTCCCTTGGCTTGCCTATAATAGAGAAGAATCTGGATCCTGATGCTGAGGATGAATCCACACATGATGTTACGGGCGCTCGTGAGGACTCATTGGATGAGTTTCACGGCATTGATACTAGCAACGTCGCCAATGTTCCACTTGATCACATTATGATTGAGGAGTTCTCAGATCATGAGTAGCTTGTAGTCTTGGGATTTTCCCTTGTTTTCTAGCTTCGTTGTTGAACAATTTGTTTCTGTGTTTGGATAACTTGCTGCTGTTTTTAAAATATTCGAAATAAACTAGTTACTTCGGAATTATCATGCTTTTTTTTTTTTTTTTTTTTTTTTTTTTTTTTTTTTTTTTTTTTTTTTTTTTTGAGGCGCAGGGCCTTGGGCCGTGGTCGAGACGTTGCCTCGGCATGTGGCTGAGGCATGGCCTCAGCCATCTGGCCGAGGCACGGCCGAGGCGTCGCCTCGACCAGGAAGGCCGAGGCATGGCCCCGGCCATCTGGCCGAGGCGAGTGCCTCGGCTACTTGGCCGAGGCGTGGCCTCGGCCAGTGGCCGAGGCGCGACCTCGACCACCATCTGGCCGAGGCGAGTGCCTCGGCTACTTGGCCGAGGCGTGGCCTCGGCCTGTGGCCGAGGCGCGGCCTCGACCAGGCGGCCGAGTCGCGTGCCTCGGCTGAGGCTGAGGCGCGGCCTCAGCCAAATTTTATTTTATTTTATTTTTTTATTTTATTATTTTTTTTTTTAACATGGGCGGACCATGAGCACGAAATATCGTTTCGGAAAATTTTGTAAAAGATGGTACAAAACCTGTTTTATTAAGCAACATGGACGGACCATGAAAGTAAGGTACCATTTTCTAGACTCTTAGTATGTAGAGCGGACGGACCGCGATCGCCAAGCACTAACTCTAACGATTGCTATTACAAGGTTTTTAAGGAAAGTACTTGATCAAATGTTCCGAGTTCCATACCCGGTCAATCATTCTTCCCCCCGTAGTTTTTAACTTGTATGTCCCTGGGCGAACGACCTCCTCCACGACGTAAGGCCCCTCCCACTTTTTTGCGAATTTTCCCCCTTCAAGGGGTTGGCTGGCTTCCCTTCTTCACAGCACAAGGTCGCCGACTTGGAAGTAACGGGGTCGGACTTTCGCGTCGTGGTAGGACTTTAGCTGGCGACCGTAGTTCTCCATTTTGCAGAATGCCGCCTCTCTCTTTTCATCCAAAAAGTTTAGATCCACCCTTTGGTGGAGTTCATTTTGTTCTGACTCGAATTCCTCCACCCTTATACTAGGTATGATCACTTCCACCGGGGCCCGAGCTTCAAATCCGTAGGCGAGTGCGAACGGGGTTTCTCCGGTGGCCCTTCTTGGTGTCATGCGATAGGCCCAGAGGATGCCATCGAGTTCTTCCACCCAGGCTCCGCCGGCTACTTCTAGCTTCTTCTTGAGGCCGTCGAGGATGGTTCTATTCGCATTCTCTACTTGCCCATTCGCCTGAGGATAAGATACCGCCACCCGGCTATGCTTAACGCCCCATCCTGCTAGGAATTCTGAAAATTCTCGTGCCTCGAACTGACGACCATTGTCTGTGATTACCTGGAAGGGGATGCCGAAACGATATAGGATATTTTTCTCGACAAACCTTTTGCACCTTGCTGCAGTGATGCTCGCTAGGGGCTCGGCCTCCACCCATTTCGTGAAATAGTCAATGGCCACGATGATGTACTTTCTGCTTCCAGTCCCCGTGGGAAGGGCCCCTACCAGGTCAATTCCCCATCTTGAAAAAGGAATTGCGGTGCTTACCGGGGTGTAATTCGTCGCAGGTCGACCCGGCAGTGCTTGGAATTCTTGGCACTTGGGACATCGCTTTGTATATTCGGCGCAATCCCTCAACATTTTGGGCCAAAAATACCCTTGTAGCATGATGCGGCGCGCAATGGTGTACGCCCCTTGATGCGCGGAGCATACTCCCTCGTGGACTTCTTTTATCACCAACTTCGCTTCATCTGGATATAGACACCTTAGTAACGTGCCGTTGTAGGAGCGTTTGTACAACTTATCGCCCGAGACAACGTAGCTAGGTGCCCGTAACTTCGTTACCTTGGCGTCTGCCTCGTCTTGTGGTAGGGTGCCATCTGCCTTGTATCGCTTGATATGATCAATCCAACATGGCTCCCTAGTCTGCACAGGGAAGACCCACGAGACGTCAATACTTGAAGTCTCGAGGTCTTCTAGTCGAGCGATCTTCCTAATATGGCTGGGGACTCCGGTACTTAGCTTTGAGAGCATGTCGGCGTCGGCGTTCTGCTCTCTCGGTACCTGGTGTATCTCATATCCCTCGAACTCGCGCAAGGTTCTCAACACCGCGTCTCTGTATTTCTGCATGCTTCCTTCGTTGGCTTCATACTCCCCGGACACCTGGCTGACCACCAGCTTGGAATCGCATCGAATTCGGACCTTTTCAGCTCGTAGTCCTGCCGCCAATCGCAGTCCATTGAGGAGGGCCTCGTATTCCGCCTCATTGTTAGACAACTTGAAGTGGAATCGGATGGCATAGTAGGCGCGGAATCCCTCCGGAGTGACGAGCACCACGCCGCCGCCGCAGCCCTTGCTGTTGGAAGAGCCGTCTGTGGACAAAGTCCACCACCCTCCATCTTCAGTTTCCACTTGGTCCGTCACTTCCCGAGCGGTGCATTCTACTATAAAGTCTGCAAGAGCTTGGCCTTTGATGGCGGGCCTCGGTTTAAAATCTATGTCAAACTGACTGAGGTGCATGGCCCACCGTGCCATCCTGGCGGAACTGTTGGTATTCCGTAGGAAGCTTCCCAACGGCTGATGTGAAAGTACATGGATGGGGTGAGCTTGGAAGTAGTGAGCCAACCTTTTTGATGAGGTGACTATGGCAAATACTGTTTTCTCCAACACACTGTACCGGAGCTCCGCGTCGTGTAGGGCTTTGCTTACGTAGTAGATGGGACGCTGAGTCCCTCCTTCCTCTTTGACCAGCACGGAGCTGATCGCACCCTGTGACACGCCCAAGTACAGAATTAGGGTTTCACCTGCCTCTGGCTTTGCAAGCAGGGGCGGGGACAACAAGTATTTTTTCAACTCTTCGAAGGCCTTTTGACAGTCTGACGTCCATTCGAACCCTTTGCTCTTTTTCAAGATATGGAAGAAGGGGAGGGATCGTTCAGCTGATTTCGACAGAAAACGGCCTAAGGCCGCCAGACGCCCGTTGAGTCTCTGGACCTCCTTTATGGACCGCGGAGGCTCCATGTCAAGGATAGTCCTTACTTTTTCTGGATTCGGCTCAATGCCGTTCCTGGTGACCATGAAGCCCAAAAATTTGCCCCCATCAACGGCGAAGGTGCATTTTTTTGGGTTCAAACGCAAATTAAATTTTTTCATAATGGAAAATACCTCGCTGAGATCCTCGGCATGGGAAGTGGCCTTGCGACTTTTGACGATCATGTCGTCCACGTATGCTTCCATGTTTCGTCCCAGTACTGACTTGAACAGCTTCGCCACCATGCGAGTGTATGTGGCCCCGGCATTCTTCAATCCGAACGGCATGACCAAGTAGCAGAATATCCCTTCGGGAGTGGTGAAGGCGGTCTTCTCTGCGTCCTCCTCATGCATGGATATCTGATGGTACCCACGGAAGGCGTCCATGAAGCTCATGAGTTCACATCCTGCCGTCTCATCCACCAATTGATCTATATTGGGTAGTGGAAAACGGTCCATAGGGCATGCCCTATTGAGGTCCGTGTAGTCCACGCACATCCTCCATGTCGATCCTTTGGGAGCTAAGACTACGTTGCTCAGCCACTGTGGGTAGTAAATTTCCTTGATGTGCCCTACGTTGAGTAATGCGGTCACCTCCTTTTTCACGAACTCTCTTCGTTCCGCCGACATATACCTTTTTCGCTGATGCACTGGTTTTCTGCTGGGGTCGACCGCGAGCTTGTGGGTTATGATCCTTCGATCTATGCCCGGCATGTCCTCTGGCCCCCACGCGAACACCGTGTGAGAGCGGCGAATTACATCCACTATTTGGGCCCTTAGCTCTGGGCTTAAGCCTGTGCCGATCTTCACCACTCGGTCTGGTCTGGAGGGATCGAGAACTATGTCTTCTGTCTCTGACACGGGCTCGGCGCGGGGCCAGGCCTCTTCTTCTTTGAAAATTTTCTCCGCGATCGTGTGGACCTGTAAGTCCTTGCTGCCGATCTTCTTGCACGCCTTCACGTAGCAACTCCGGGCTGCCCGTCGGTCGCCTCTGACGACTCCTATTCCATTCGGAGTGGGGAACTTCATACACAGGTGTTCCACAGATATTATGGCCTTGAGGTCCTCTAGTGCTGGCCTTCCCAGTATGATGTTGTGGGCACAAGTGAGCCTTACCACGATGAACTCCATGTCCAGCTTGCGAGCGTTGGGGCTCGTGCCTATCTCCACGGGCAGGGTCACCGACCCTTCTGTTTCCACCGAATCCCTAGTAAACCCAGAGAGTGGAGTTCGTACCTCTTTGAGCTGGCCTCTAGGTAACCCTAACTTAGTGAAGGCGTCGTAGTACATCACGTTAACCGAGCTTCCCGTGTCGACCAAGATGCGATGTACGATCGTATCATTGATGTCCATCTTAATCACCAGTGCGTCGCGATGGGGTAAGGGGCCCTCGGGGAGGTCCTCGTCAGAGAAAGTGATGGCCTCCCGCCTCTGTTTCTTCCCTTTGGGAAGACTCACCACTTCTCCTACGTACAGCTGCCTGCTCCACTTCTTCCTCTCTGTGGGTGTGTCGCCGCCAGCTGGTCCACCGTAGATGAAATGTATGGTGTGTTTCTTTTGTCGTCTGGGCGCCATCTCGGTTTCCTTCTCGCTGTCATCCTCCTCCGATATCTGGTCGTGCTCCCTTTTCTTGGCGTTCGAGGTGGATGGCTCGGCCCCATCCCCCTTCCTCCAGACATTCTTTGGTGGATTTTTTGATGGATCGTGCTGCGGCTGTTGCTGCTGCCTGGATCGCTTGACAAAATGCCGAAAGTAGCCCTGCTGGATGAGTTCTTCTATCTGTCTCTTTAGCACATTACATTCGTCCGTGTCATGCCCGGGTTGCCTATGGAACCTGCAGTACTTTGCTTGGTCCCCTTTCGGGGAGACCTTCATGCATTCCGGTGGGAACTCGACTATTCCCATCTCCTCAGCCTGTTTTAGGATGACACTGACGGGATGGGTAAGCGGAGTTAGGTTACGCAAGGGAACCAGGCGAGGCCGTTCATGGTCCCGGCCTTTCCCTGCAGCCGGGTGGTTCGAACGTGGCGCTTGGCTGGGCGGACCAGCTTTCCCAGGTTTTCCATTCTTCCTGCCGTCCTCCTCATCTTTCTTTTTCCTATCGACGTCCTCTGCCTCGGCATAGCGGCTAGCCGTCCTCATCAAATCTTCGTAAGAACGGGGGTGGTGGGCGTTTAGCTGCTTGTGAAAATACCCCGATCTCAAGGCATGGATGAATATCGGGATTGCCGCCTTGGAGTCGAAATCGTAGACATTGTTGACTTCCTTTTTCCACTTGATTAGGAAGTCTTTGAGGCTCTCGCCTCTATCTTGCTTTACTACACAGAGGTGAGAGAATGGTTTCTTACGCTGTATGCTACCGGAGAAGTATGTTAGGAAGCTTTTTGACAACTCCCCAAAATTTTGGATCGACCCGTCCGGGATGGTGTTGAACCAATCTTGGGCCGTTCCATCCAGGGTGGACAAGAACGCTCGGCACATGATGGCGTCCCCCGCCCCGATCATTACCATGGCAGCCTTGTACCTAGTCATGTGGACCCGTGGGTCAGTGGCTCCGGTGTACGCCTTGATGGCAGGTAACCTGAAGTCCCTTGGCAGGGGTACGTCCATGATGCTTGGGGAGAACGGTGCTGCCATCCGTACCTCAGGTTCCGGCGACTGTTCCCGTGCCTCCACCCTTCTTGCTAACTCCTCGATCCTTCTCTGCAGCCTTTCGACCAGGGCCGGCTCGTCAAGGTGTCGGCGCGGAGCCGGCTGCCGCTCCTCCCTGTGTCGTGGGGCTGGTTCCTCGACGTTTCGTCCATCCAAGTGTCGGTGTGGAACCTGCTCATTAACGCGTCGTTCGCCTGCTGAGTGCCGACGCGGAGCCGGCTCATCGCGTCGCTCCGCCGAGTGCCGACGCGGAGCCGGCTCATCGCGTCGCTCCGCCGAGTGCCGACGCGGGGCCGGTTCGTCGAAGCGTCGCTCATCCGAGTGTCGACGCAGAGCCGACTCGTCATCGTGTCGGCGCGGGGCCGGCGCACGAGACTCGCCCATCCTTTCTACGGGCGATCTCTCAGCTTCCCTTTCCTCGTATCGGCGAGGGCCTCTAGCGGAGGACCCCCCGGCACGCGACTCCGACCTTTGCCGAGCGGGAGCCCCGTGTCCCAACCGTTCCAAGGCAGAGCGGGAGGGCCTAGGTTGCCGTCCGGCCGGTCCGCTCCTAGCGCGACGCCCTGCGTCCCTCGCGGCACGTGCTGCGTCCTGGGCGTCCACCCTCCGCGGGGATTCCACCTCTATTTCCTGAGGCGGGGGCGCTTGGCCTTGCAGTCCCATCGCCACTTGGTTCAGTGCCGCTGCCACTGCCTGCTGAATGGTCGCTTGGAGGTTCACGACTTGGTTCGCCCCTCCATTGTTGGGCAGATCTCGGAGGTTACCTCCATTGTTGAGTTGGTCTCGGAGGTCACCTCCGTTGTTGAGTCGGTCTCGGAGGTCCCCTCCACGATTGTTGGTGAGTAGGTCACGGAGGTCACCTGAGGCGTTTCCATTGTTCACGTTGCGAGAACCGTGGGAGCTGCGGGACGCCATTCTTTCAAGCTTGTTGTTGAAAGAGAAAGGGAGTTGTGTTGTAGCCTGCTTGAGTATTGGATTCAGGCTCTCAATGAAAGCACCAATGACGGTAATAACGTTACCGGTAAATAATAATAACGATAATCTAATAGCGATGTGTCAGAGAGACAATAGTGGTATTGCTCTAGTTCTTAGTATAGAAAGTACAGTGTGTCTTTGCTAGCTGAGGAGATCCCTCTTTATACTTAGAGTCCCAACGGTAACACCACGGACATAAATGAGGAGCCTGGTCTTTAAGTCTCTCTCATCAATGGGGGCTTCAATGCTGTCTTCAATGTCAGTAAAGGTGGCACCTGTTGGAATTCCTGACCGTTGGAGTCTCTATCCGTTGGGTTCCCATGTGACGCTGAGTCAAGAGTCCATGCCCATTTGTGATCCGGGTCGGGTGCCAGCCTATTATCCTGTCACATGGTCCTTCAAGTTTCAAAATTTAACCAGCCGCAGTCCTCTTGAAAGGACCATGGTTGGTTAAAATTTAATAGTTGAAGGACCATGGGTGGTTAACTTGGACCACGGATGGTTAAATTTGAAAGTTGAAGGACCACAAATGGTCAATTTGAATGTTTAGGATTAAACATGACAAAACCACTCGGAGGACCCCATGTGGCATTATCTCTTAAACATTCATATTGATTGTTTAACCAAGTCAAACAGGTAATAATAGTCAAATAAGTCAAAATTAACTGATAGGCTAACTATTTTACCAAACAGGCGTATATATGGTTGAAGCCAACTTTTTAAGAACAGAAGATACGTTTGGGAGATCCCTTTGACTAATATAATGTTTTCATTGCAATATAAATATATAATTAAGCTGGCTTAGGGAGTTAGGGGCTCTACGGCTCTACCTGCATATGCCTATCACTTTTCCTTTTTCGAATTTTCTTTAATTAATTTGTGCTCTGATCTCATATATGATATATTCTTGAGCTTTGAGACGGGGAAGGCTATAGAACAATTTGAAAATTTGGTTGGAAGAAGGCTCAATTCATCGTCAAAGTTAATTGGTGACATAAATCTTGGCAAGGTGTGTGGTGGAACTTTTACTGTATTGGGGTGGCGCTGTAACACCCCGTGTTATGATCCCTAAAATCAATTAAATCATTTAATCAATAACCCAAAAGAAGGAATTAAATTACAGAATTAATTAGGATAAAGGCCCACCATAGTCCGTGGGTCCTCATCTATAAACTCAATCCTTAGTCCTAAAAGAAATAGAGTTAGCAAACCTATGGTAATTAGGCCCTAAGTAAGACTCTTAAATATATAAATAGGGAACATAAGGAGGCACCTAGAACTCCCACCACAATAATCTCTCACCACCCAAGGAGCTCCAAGAATCCCCTTAGAAGAAATCAAGAAAGCAAGAAAGCTTAAAGAAAGACCCTTCATAGCCAAGGAATTAATTAAGGCTAAGAGGTAACCCATGTCTCAACAAAACCTATTTTCATAGCTATGATTCCCCTCTTAGGATTTCCCCATATTATTGTGTATTGATGAATTGTGATATTATTATTGGTGGGATGATTCCATGGGTGATCTTGATGATGGAAGGTTCTTGATAATTATGGTGTTCTTGATGATTATATGACGTTCTTGATGATTATATGGTGTTCTTGATGTTCTTAATGATTATATGATGTTCTTGGTATTTATATGATATTCGTACCGAATCTTGATGAATTGTGTTCTTGTTGATTTAAAAATAATTAGAACCTTAGGTTATATCGTGGGATTCGTATGGTATTATTCTTGGTATATTGGGTGGGAATTCGCATGATTGGGTGTTGATTATGTTTAGAAAAGCATGATAGGTTATGTGCTGTTTGTTTCTTGATTTTGATCCATTAATTGTCTACGTGTGCTATCAATTGCGTTTGAAAGTGTCTAAGCATGATTTCGAGTTCCACGAAGGTTCCCGGGGCGTTTTTGGTGAAAAAGAGTCAGTGGGGGGTAGGGGACCCGCCACCTACCCGCGGCCTAGTCGGGCAACGCCGGCAGCGGGCAGCTGCCCGCCGGGCACCCGCTGCCCGGAATAGTAAAACGCCGGCGGGCAGCCGGCGGGTGACCCCTCACCCACCGGCTACCCGCTGGTTTGTACCCCACTTCGGGATCCCGGCATCCCCGTTTGATGTTCCACCGACCCCCGTGGTGTCCCAACGGACTCCGTCTATCGTGCCTATGTCTAGTTGGATTTTTGGGTGCCGTTCGTAGGTCGCATGAGTCTTATATATTGCATGCTAGTTGAATTGGTATCCCGTTGACCTAGGTGAAAGAAGTATGAACCCCTTAGGAATATTCTTAGTATGTGAAGGATCACGCATAGGTTTTGTTGTACGTTTTCTCCCCCTTCCCAATGTGTTAATGTGGGTTGCATGTGCTTGCTATGTGTTATGTGTGCATGTTACCCCGAATTGGTTGAGATCAATCGGGCTATACGGGCAGTCGGATGGGCTGAGAACCATACCGGCTGTTAACCAGGCTGGTAAAGACCGGTCAGGTATATAAATATTATATAGGACTGAGGTCCACTATACGGGCAGTTGAATGGGTTGAGAACCATCCCAACTGTTAACCAGGCTGGTAGAGACCGGTCAGGTATATAAATATTATATAGGACAAAGGTCCACTATACGGCAGTTGAATGGGTTGAGAACCATCCCAACTGTTAACCAGGCTGGTAAAGACCGGTCAGGTATATAAATATTATATAGAACTGCGGTTCATCGGTCGGTTGCGATCGACCCCTCCGTATTGTGAGACGGGGCAGGGTGCTACGGGGCCGTGTCAGAGCTATATGCGCTGACCCTCATGTATGGGCATGCGATTGGTCCTGTGGCACCAACAAAGTGTGCTATATGATGAGATAAGAAGGCTTGATGTTGTGACTGTTATGGAAACATGACCATAGAATTCTTGCTAGTAAACTATACGTGTTTAATTGTGATTATTGGTTGCGTTTATCTACAACTGTGCCCTATGTCGAGAATCGTATATACTTGGTTATGACTGCAGATTGTGTGTACCCTATTTGTCGAGTCGGTCCCCTGATTTGAAAGCTAGAGTCTCTTAGGATATATCTTCGTGCTTCGAAATGACTTTTCGTATATCTATGTATCTATATATATGTATTGTATTTCAACGCGTTGGAGTGGGTTACCAACATCTCTCGCTGAACATATATATTTGGCTTTCAGGCACAGAAGAATAAGTCACTGGAGCGCGCTAGATCTTGGAACGTAGAAGTAGATAGTTCCCTTTCGGCCTGCGTGCCATGTTATGCATTTACTTTGTTAAGGATATTAGTTAGTTAGCCTGTGCACCTGAGTTCTCTAGCTCAGGTGTGGCATAGCACCCCGTACTCTTTATGTTACGTTTTGAATTAATGAGATTTCACCTTTATTTTATATGTTTTAAATGTCCTGAAAATCTGGGGTGTTACAGTTGGTATCAGAGCCTAAGTTTGACCCTAGGGTAAGGCTCTTAAGACCGGGCCTTAAGACACTAGGCTTGAACCCTAGGTATTTAGGAACATAGGATTCAGGAATCGTAGGACGCGCGGTGAGATTGTGAGACCTACACGTAACCTTCCCTCACTTTATTCCTCCGCTTATTGCATCAAGGTAAGAATGTAAAATAACATCGACCTATGAATACCAGGATGGCACCGAAAAGAAGACAGGTTGGAACACCAGAACTCCCCACTCAGGAATTCCTGACCCAAAATCTACAACACCTGGCCCAAATTGCCCAGGCACTGAGGACAACCGTTCCCCTACCTTTATCAATAGACGAGAACTTGGAAATCCACCACCAAGTCTCGGCACATCAACCACCCACCTTCTCAGGGAACGAAGACCCCACAACCCTCGAGGAATGGATCGGGACTTTCGACAAGATATTCAGGACAACCAAATGTCCCGAGAACCACCAAGTAAGAATAGCCTCCTTCTACTTCAAGCACGAGGCCGATACCTGGTGGGTTCATGAGGGACCCACATGTGAACATAACCATGGATTCAACTGGGAATCCCTAAAAACACGACTACGAGAACGATTCTATCCCAATCATCTAAGAGCCACCATATACGAAGAATTCCTCCGCCTAGAACAAGGTGCAACCTCGATCACGGAATACTACCAACAATTCCACCGACTGGCTCGCCTCATCCCCGAGCTAGTACCCACCGAGAGGATCAGGATCGAGAGGTTCATAACAGGCCTTGATCCCGAATATCAAAGAGCCCTGGCCACACAAGAGCCAGGAACCCTCGGGGAGGCCTATGCCAAGGCGTCCCAACTACAACAAGTGCCAAACCAACCCCGGGAGACACACCTGGGGTACAAAAGGAAATCTGAAGGAAATCACATAAACTCCACCCGCGGGCCTAAAAACCCCAGGGCCGCCTCACCCCACCAGATCACAAAACCAACCATTCAAGGAAGAATCCTTACTCTAAGCAAAGCCAGGATTGGAGATAGCAACGTAGTCTCTAGAACCTTCCTGGTACACGCCACCCCCGCCACTATATTATTTGACTCGGGGGCTACCAACTCGTTTATAGCAACTGAGTTTGCCACTCAGCTCGGCCTCAACGCCAGCACCAAGGTCCGACTTCAGGTCAAGGTGGCCTCCGGCGAGATCCTAAAATGCGACCGCATGTACGAAAATGTAATGATTACCATACAAGGGGTGGAATTTCCCAACAACTTAATCCAATTCAAACTAGATGGGGTACAGGTGATTTTGGGCATGGATTGGCTAGGGAAATACCAAGCACAAATCCTATGCGGAGAACAAAAAGTGGTCCTACGGGGACCAAACGGTAAGAGAGTGTCATACCGTGGGACCCACTGGGAAGCCGGGATCAAATTGGTGAACATGATGAAAATGAAGAAATACCTAAACAAGGGAAGCGAGGCCTTCCTATGTACGGTCAAGGACCTCAACACCAAAACCCCCGAACCACAAACCATTCCAGTGGTAAACGAATTCACCGACGTCTTCTCGGACGAAATCCCCGGGGCACCCCCAGCCAGAGAAGTCGAGTTCACCATAGATCTCATACCGGGCGCTGCCCCGATTTCTAAACCACCCTACCGGTTGGCACCAAAAGAAATGAAGGAACTGAAAACGCAACTACAGGAATTGCTAGACAAGCGCTACATCCGCCCTAGCACCTCCCCGCGGGGAGCGCCAGTGTTGTTTGTTAAAAAGAAGGATGGAAGCATGCGCCTGTGCATCGACTACAGGGAACTTAACCAAGTCATAATAAAGATAAGTACCCCCTTCCCCGAAACGACGACTTGTTCGACCAACTTAAAGGGGCAGGGGTATTTTCGAAAATCGATCTAAGATCCGGGTATCACCAAATACAAGTGGCCAAACCGGACATTCAGAAAACAGCTTTCCGGACACGTTACGGCCACTATGAATTCACAGTAATGCCCTTCGGACTCACCAACGCACCTGCCATATTCATGGACCTCATGAACCGAGTATTCCGACCCCACTTGGATGACTTCGTCATTGTATTCATTGACGACATCCTAGTGTACTCCCGAAACAAGGAAGAACATGAAAGACACCTCCGCATAACCCTGCAAACTCTAAGGAAGCACCAACTATACGCCAAGTTCTCTAAATGCGAATTCTGGAAAGACAGTGTGGCCTTCCTGGGCCACGTGATAGCCAAGGAAGGAATTAAGGTGGACCCTACCAAAATCCGTGCCGTTAAGGAATGGACCACACCGAGCTCACTCACAGAAGTCCGAAGCTTCCAAGGCTTGGCGGGCTACTACAGGAGGTTTGTACCCGACTTCACCAGGATATCCCAACCCCTCAACAAACTCATGAAAAAGGAAACCCCCTTCCGATGGGACAACGACTGCATCTCGGCCTTTCAAGAATTGAAGGATAAGCTAACCACGGCACCCATACTCGCCATCCCCTCCGGGGAGGAAGGATTCGAGGTCTTCAGTGACGCATCCAAAAGGGGATTGGGGTGCGTGCTAATGCAAAAAGGCCGAGTAATAGCCTACGCATCCAGGCAGCTCAAAACCCACGAAGAAAACTACCCCACCCACGACCTCGAACTAGCTGCTATCGTGTTCGCACTAAAAATTTGGAGGCATTACTTATATGGGGTGCAATGCAAGATTTACACGGACCATAAGAGCCTAAAGTACATCTTCACCCAGAAAGACCTAAACATGAGACAACGAAGGTGGTTAGAACTCATAAAGGACTACGACCTGGATATCCAATACCATGAGGGAAAAGCTAACGTTGTGGCGGATGCCCTAAGCAGGAAGGCTAACCACTCCCTCAACACCACCTGGATCCTACCGGACCAGCTGTACATGGACTTCCAAAGACTGAATTTGTAAATAATAAAGCAAGATCAAATCCACCCCGACGTCCACTTGTTCAACACACAAGTCATACCTACACTCTTCGAGGAAATCAAAATAGGACAACAGCAGGATCCGGAACTAGATAAGATCCGCCTCGACCTAACCCGGGGGAAGGAAGGATCCTTCAAAATACACAAAGACGACAGTCTCCGTTACCAAGGTAGGTGGTGCGTGCCCTCAACGCACCCCCACTTGAAACAACAAATCTTGGAGGAAGGATACAACTCCCCATACTCAGTTCACCCAGGGGGTGACAAACTATACCAAGACGTAAAAAGGTCGTTTTGGTGGCCCAACATGAAAAAGGAAATCGCGGATTTCGTGGCCAAGTGTCTGAATTGCCAAAGGGTGAAGGCCGAACGATGCAAACCCAAGGGACTCGTACAACCCCTTGAGATACAACGAGGAAAGTGGGATTCCATATCCATGGACTTCGTCGGAGGATTACCCCCAACGAAGACCGGCCAGGACAAGATTTGGGTCATAGTGGACTGACTAACCAAAACGGCGCGATTCATCGCCATGAAGGAAACGTGGACAATGACACAACTAGCCCAAGCCTACCTGAGCCGAGTAGTGAAGTACCACGGAGTCCCCCGAAACATCGTGTCCGATAGAGACTCCAGGTTCCTCTCACAATTCTGGAAATCACTGCAATTAGCCTTGGGAACACAACTAAAACTAAGCACTGCCTTCCACCCCACCACGGACGGCCAAACCGAGAGAACCATTCAGACTCTCGAAGACATGCTAAGAGCCTATGTGTTAGACTTTCAAGGGACATGGGAGGAACACCTAGACCTTATTGAATTCTCATACAACAACAGCTACCACGCGAGCATTCGTATGGCGCCCTACGAAGCTCTATACGGACAAAAGTGTAGAACCCCCTTATGTTGCGAAGACATGGTCGACCCAATAGCACTATGGCCCCAACACCTACAAGATACCATCACCAAGGTCAAGCAAGGAATAGAGTTAGCAAACCTATAGTAATTAGGAATAGAGTTAGCAAACCTATAGTAATTAGGCCCTAAGTAAGACTCTTAAATATATAAATAGAGAACATAAGGAGGCACCTAGAACTCCCACCACAATAATCTCTCACCACCCAAAGAGCTCCAAGAATCCCCTTAGAAGAAATCAAGAAAGCAAGAAAGCTTAAAGAAAGACCCTTCATAGCCAAGGAATTAATTAAGGCTAAGAGGTAACCCATGTCTCAACAAAACCTATTTTCATAGCTATGATTCCCCTCTTAGGATTTCCCCATATTATTGTGTATTGATGAATTGTGATATTATTATTGGTGGGATGATTCCATGGGTGATCTTGATGATGGAAGGTTCTTGATAATTAAGGTGTTCTTGATGATTATATGACGTTCTTGATGATTATATGGTGTTCTTGATGTTCTTAATGATTATATGATGTTCTTGGTATTTATATGATATTCCTACCGAATCTTGATGAATTGTGTTCTTGTTGATTTAAAAATAATTAGAACCCTAGGTTATATCGTGGGATTCGTATGGTATTATTCTTGGTATATTGGGTGGGAATTCGCATGATTGGGTGTTGATAATGTTTAGAAAAGCATGATAGGTTATGTGCCGTTTGTTTCTTGATTTTGATCCATTAATTGTCTACGTGTGCTATCAATTGCGTTTGAAAGTGTCTAAGCATGGTTTCAGGTTCCACGAAGGTTCCCGGGGCGTTTTTGGTGAAAAAGAGTCAGTGGGGGGTAGGGGACCCGCCACCTACCAGCGGCCTAGTCGGGCAATGCCGGCAGCGGGCAGCTGCCCGCCGGGCACCTGCTGCCCGGAATAGTAAAACGCCGGTAGGCAGCCGGCGGGTGACCCCTCACCCACCGGCTACCCGCTGGTTTGTACCCCACTTCGGGATCCCGGCTTCCCCGTTTGATGTTCCCCCGACCGCCGTGGTGTCGCAATGGACTCCGTCTATCATGCCTATGTCTAGTTGGATTTTTGGGTGCCGTTCGTAGGTCGCATGAGTCTTATATATTGCATGCTAGTTGAATTGGTATCCCGTTGACCTAGGTGAAAGAAGTATGAACCCCTTAGGAATATTCTTAGTATGTGAAGGATCACGCATAGGTTTTGTTATACGTTTTCTCCCCCTTCCCAATGTGTTAATGTGGGTTGCATGTGCTTGCTATGTGTTATGTGTGCATGTTACCCCGAATTGGCTGAGATCAATCGGGCTATATGGGCAGTCGGATGGGCTGAGAACCATACCGGCTGTTAACCAGGCTGGTAAAGACCGGTCAGGTATATAAATATTATATAGGACTGAGGTCCACTATACGAGCAGTTGAATGGGTTGAGAACCATCCCAACTATTAACCAGGCTGGTAGAGACCGGTTAGGTATATAAATATTATATAGGACAAAGGTCCACTATACGAGCAGTTGAATGGGTTGAGAACCATCCCAACTGTTAACCAGGCTGGTAAAGACCGATCAGGTATATAAATATTATATAGAGCTGCGGTTCATCGGTCGGTTGCGATCGACCCCTCCGTATTGTGAGACGGGGCAGGGTGCTGCGTGGCCGTGTCAGAGCTATATGCGCTAACCCTCATGTATGGGCATGCGATTGGTCCTGTGGCGCCAACAAAGTGTGCTATATGATGAGATAAGAAGGATTGATGTTGTGACTGTTATGGAAACATGACCATAGGATTCTTGCTAGTAAACTATACATGTTTAATTGTGATTATTGGTTGCGTTTATCTACAACTGTGCCCTATGTCGAGAATCGTATATACTTGGTTATGACTGCAGATTGTGTGTACCCTATTTGTCGAGTCGGTCCCCTGATTTGAAAGCTAGAGTCTCTTAGGATATGTCTTCGTGCTTCGAAATGACTTTTCGTATATCTATGTATCTATATATATGTATTGTATTTCAACGCGTTGGAGTGGGTTACCAACATCTCTCGCTGAACAGATATATTTGGCTTTCAGGCACAGAAGAATAAGTCACTGGAGCGTGCTAGATCTTGGAACGTAGAAGTAGATAGTTCCCTTTCGGCCTGCGTGCCATGTTATGCATTTACTTTGTTAAGGATATTAGTTAGTTAGCCCGTGCACCTGAGTTCTCTAGCTCAGGTGTGGTATAGCATCCCGTACTCTTTATGTTACGTTTTGAATTAATGAGATTTCACCTTTATTTTATATGTTTTAAATGTCCTGAAAATCTGGGGTGTTACAGGCGCTGAATACTATACGGAGGCCTTAGATGTCTTTGAAGAGGCAAGAACCAAGAGGGTCTTTGTTCCATGTCTCCTTCAAGTATGAAAGAAGGCTTATCAATAACATTTTATCCGCATGGACTTAATTTACTAGTTCAGTAGACAATATTTGAAAGAAGAGATCGGTCTAGATTTGGATCTCGACATTAGTAATGTGGGGATTATATCTAAAGTGAGTAAATTTTTTGTGTACATCGAAATTTGGCCGTGGTTTACATCCTCTCAAATGTTCTCTCACGCTGGAGTTGAGAATTCAACTTTTTGATAGAAGAATGAAAAAACTATGTTGAGTGCGTTCGGTTTCATTTATAATTTATTATTATTATTATTATTATTATTATTATTATTATTATTATTATTATTATTATTATTATTTTATATTATTATTATTATTATTTTATAAATTGTAGGGCATTTTGGTGACCATGATTAAATGAACATGTACTAAATGAGTCCGAATATTTGTGAACATTATTAAATGAACAATAAATGAGCTTGTATATTCAGGAGGTCTTAACAAATTAAACGAACATAAAAATGTTCAGACTTTGTTCATTTATTAAATAAATTTTAAAATTTGTTCATTTATATATGTTCATTTTCCTTAATAAATTAAATGAACGCTTATCAAATATAAACACAAGGTCACAAGTAGTTTATCAAAAATTATGTTTGCTTAGAACTTTGATTTTGATGTTTGATAGAGTTATACTATAATAATGTATTTGTAAAAATGGTCCACATACCTCTCTCCTAAACATTGTAAAAATGCTCAAAAATGTTTTCTTCATAATTTCTTTTGGCGTACGCGTACGTACGCTGGTTTCAATTCCTATTTTTGCCAAAACCTCTCCAAATTAAACTATATATAGTTGAAGCTGTTGGGAACACAATCTCACATCCTCTGACAAATGAAAATTACGGGAACAACACGGTGCATGTATGATTTACGTGGAAAATCCCACAATTAGGAAAAAAACCACGGGACCCCAAAAGCACAATTTTCACTATAATCAATCTTGTGTACAAAGTTTCAGGCGATCACACGAGCCAAACATTCAAAAAAAATATCAAATACAACAACTTGAGGCCAAATACATTTATTATGTTCCACAAGTCTAAAAAGAGAATATTGTACTAACTCGTACTCAAAATATTAAACAATCACGAACAAAATGAAAATGGATACAAATATTACGAGAATACTCAAAAGATGCTTGAAACACCTGACCTTCAAAATATTTGATAAAGATAGTACCAAACTTCAACAAACTCACGAAAAAATTGTACAAAGGATGAAGAAGAGAGAAAATGGATGTGTTTCTTTTCTCTCAGCACTGCCAAATGAACCACACAAAACAATTGAAGAATGGTTTTTCTTCCTTTTGTATTGCTTACTGCCGAAAATTAAAGTTGCAATGTAGATGGATGGAGTAAGTGGATCTTGGAATATTCCTCCACCAACAAAGACAAGAGAAACAAACAAATGGGTGGGTGAGAAACAAACAATTTCCTTTCTTAATTTGCAAACCAAAGATGCTGCCGGCCTCACTCTTTTACTAAAAGCAAATAAAGGAAAATTGATGCTCACATGCGCAACTCAATTAGTTATAGGGGTAAAATTTGAGAAGAATGATTATGGATCAACTCTTATCCGTGACAGTGTGAGAGCAACATCTCAAAGTGAATGGGACTTCTTGTGTGTAGTAAGTAAATTTCTAGTCTATGTGCTTAGCTGAGTTACTATGATTTGTTCTGTTGGATCGGAATGTGGAGGCCCTTAGAGTTGGGATTCAATCTTTTAGGAAGAAGAAAAGAAAGGAAAATTGACATCCTTTTGTTGCGTTGTTGCCGCCAATCCTTAATGATGATGATGATGATGATGATGATGATGATGATGATGATGATGATGATGATGGTGATGCTATATACCCATATATTTCTTCTCTGATCTAACCTTTCTCTTTTGACATATCATTATTTGGTTAAACAACTAAATTTTATATTAGGGCAACCTCATTTGTTGGTATTTTTATGATTTTTTCATTTGAAAAACTTAGTTGTGGTTTTGTTTGATTAAACAACTAAATTTTATATTATAACAACCTCAGTTGTTGGTATTTATGTGATTTTTTCGTATGAAATATTTGATTGTGATTTTTGAACAAATGGAGAGAAGGGTATCTATCAAGTTCTTTCTCTTCTAATTTTAATTTTTTTGTGGGCCTCATGGCTTGAGCAATATATGAGAGAAAAAATGCAAACAGCACCACGCTCAGATGGTGTGTGTAATGCACGTGCCATCTGGGCGCGTAAACTGTTAAGCATTTCTAAAACAAAATCTTGAATTTTAACTTCTCGCTCAATTTCTAAAAAATCTCACTTTCTAATAAAATATATTGTTTTCTACTTTCATATTCATACTATAATTCTAGGTTAAAATTCCTAATCTAATATTATAAAATTGTGTAATACAATTCCTAATAGAATATATTGTTTCCTACTTTCCTATTGGTATTATAATTCTACATTAAAATTCCACTTGATCCCACATCAAAAATGTTTGAAAAAAGGAGCTCTTGAGCTCCTCTATATAAGAGGAGCAATGCTCCTGTAACAATCCAAAATTTTATTTTTTAAATCCGGTTTTAAGAAATTCCAAATAGAAAATTTTCACTCTTACAAACTTTTTTCGCGATAAACCATGGTTGCAATAAGCGCTAGGCGCTAGTCGGGCGGTAGAGTAGCGTCTAGCGCCTAGGCGGCTAATTAAAAAAAGAAAAATTGTGCACGTGTGTAGGTGCATATATGTCATATTATACATACAAACATATATATATATATATATATATATATATATATATATATATATATATATATATATATATATATATATATATGAAAAATATTAACAAGATCGAGTCAACCGGGTTAACTCGGCTAACTCGACAGAAACGGACGAGTTAACTCGGCCTGATCGGCCGAGCTAGGCGCTAGGCGGGTGCCTAGGTGGCCGATTGCTTAGGCGGGAGCCTAGGAGGGAAATCGCCACGGTTAAGGGGTGCCTAGGCTATTAATTGGTGTCTTGGCGGGATTTTTGCAACACTGCGACAAACACAGTGTTTGAATAAATAATTTTGAGTGACTTTATAAATAAATTCAACACCGAGAATTATTTATTCCCAAAAACCACAAATTTCCGGGTACATTTCGTGCCAAGTTTTGAACTAGAAATTATTCTGAGTGAAACCGAGGGAAATCTGAGAAGCCTAAATCAAGTGTTCATCTAGAAATTATTTTTCGGAAATTCATCTTAAACTCCAAACTATTTTAAATCTTGATTCTTGACATTGATTCATGAAGCATGGTGCACCACATGCATACAAACACCTTTTCTGATTCAACCTTTTTGCCAAGCTTTTATCTATCTACCCTCCACCAATCATTGTGTATCTTCCTAGGATTTTGAACCCATATAAAAGGAATAGTAAGCCTTTGTTTTCTCCTGATTCCACTCTTAGCTTCCCCAACCTTAGCTCTGCAAGAACAAAGGGAAAATTACAGTAAGTTTTCTTCAAGTCTTAGCCTTCCATTTCTTCTAGCTTTCTTCCTATCCTACTTCTCTAAGGACTTAGTAGTAGATCTTTTTGCAGGGAAACTTGTAAGTACAGTTTGGGGGAGGCGGGCGTCAACCCAACCTTATGAGTATTCGGACTGTAACAGTTCCGATGAACAGTCTCTCACTTTTGACAGTTATACGATTCCAGAAGATGATCGAGAATTGGGCAAAGAGAAGCGCTTTTTCTTGATCCACATGGCTACATCCGCCCCTACCCCTGCACAGGTTTCAGTCTCTATCTATGATCAAATCCTTTCTGAACTCCCCTATGACCGGAACTGGTATGAGCTTAAAAAGCATTCCCCTAGAGTCTGAACCACGTGACTTCGTACCTCAATCCCAATCGCATTCGATCTAGAGAAAAGAAAATTCTTTTTAGCAGTTGAACAGGAGCTTCAACTGAAGCCCGTCATTTGTGCTTACCCCATCTATTCGAATGACCGTGCATATAATTGCTATGAGCTGCTGTAAGCGCTGTTGGCTGGTATGACCAGTCGATGATCCACTTCTAATCGACGTAAGTCGTTGAATGTGGATGGTCTTTCCACCACTTCGAGTGGCGGATTCTAGGCCTATACCATGGGAGCTTGAGGATTTCATTTGGGGGGGGGGGGGGGGGGGGGGGGTGGTAAGAGGAGGCTATTAGCAATCGCTAACTATCTTAATCATAGCTTATTAAGACCCCTGATTAACAAGAACACTCCGTGAAAAAGTGTTCCTTGTTACCAAAGAAAGAGTGTATATATACACTTATCTATACTTATACTATAGCATGTTGGAAATAATGAACCAAAAATCGATTTAATATCCCAAAATAGTATTTATATATGCACACGAAAATATATAAAATATTATTTGATATATATATATATATATATATATATATATATATATATATATATATATATATATATATATATATATATATATATATATATAGACACACACACACACACACACAAATATATAAAACGGACACAAAGGTTATATATACATATATATCTATGAAAAGATATACAAATATATATCAACCATAAATTGTAACATATAATCCTCAGATTATAATTCCAATCCAACAAGTAAGAGGAAAGGATTTTTGCTTAGAAGCATAATCCAAACCGAAAGAAGAAGGAGATTGGCTCGTGTTTGAGTATAGGGTTTTTTAGCACGAGTCAAGAGATCACTCATTCCTTAAAAACTTATTTGCCACCTCCAAAAAGTGCTAGGAGCGTTGTGGCCTAGGTTTCCTAGGATAAAACGTGCTACGGTTTGACGTTTGAGCACCCAAACGAACGAACCCGGCGAACTAGAGCAAAGTCTTGAACACAGTTAGGCAAAGAAAGGAGTAGGAGCTGAGTTTTGAGGAAAACACTTCCTGTGTTGTGTGTTCTTGTCACTATGTGCGTTCTAAAATCTGCTACCCTCTACCCCTTTTCATATAGGGATGAAGGAATGAATAGCATTCGTCATGGCATTTAAATTGGTATTAAAACCAAATTTGTAACTCCTGAAACAACATGGCCATTATCTAAGATTTAAATTCAAATATTAAAAATTGGAAGGAATTAATAGAGAATTTGATTCCGTACAACGATTTGAAAGAAGAAATTCAAATATTAAAAATTGGAATTAATAGACGATTTAATTCTGTACAACGGTCTGAAAGAAGAAGGCAAAGTAGATGCAAACTATGGACGACATAGGTGCCGGTGCACACGAGCTTAAGCTTGAATTAAGCCACCCCCCCCCCCCCCCCGCCCCCTGCACGCGAGAGAGAACCTCTATGCTATACATTCAATAAGCCTCTAAAAGACCGTAACACCCCCTAAATTCCATACTATTTAAAGCCTTAAACATGAAGATATCTAAACCAAAACATCAAACACAGCGGAACGCACAGGCTAACATCTACATTGTTCAACTTCGAAAAACCACATAACAAGGTACACTAGCTGGCACTAAACTGCGCACTCGTCTAAACATCACATGAAAGAAACACATAAAACATGGGACAACGCCCGGTCAGCGAATAATGCTGGTAACCCACCAATCCATGTGAAATATCATACATAGATAGGATATATGTATGTAAAATCATTTTCGAAACGGAATATACATATATATGTTCAAAACCCAGAGCAGAAGTCAACACAAGACTCAAAGCACTCACAACAAGATAAGGGAACACATCCCAAGACCACAAAGGACAACAACAATTCGCAAGGACAGCTCAAGGTATAATCTATCTTCACACTATAGACTAACACCCGACATACACAACTCAAAAGAATAAGGACACAACCAATGTCAACACATGCCAAGGCAACACATGCCTTTGTGACAACACACGTCACAAGAAGAGAACTCACAACAACGGCTACACAAGCCCTTGTGACATCACCCATCACGAGTTGATATGCCTCCCTTATGCCCGGTTCCAACCTTATGGCTACCCCCAACCTTATATCTAGTTCGAACATTTACCTCCAGGACCCCTGTACACCAAGTCCAACCTTTTCCCTCTAAGGACCGTCGTCCCCATCTGCCGACAAACCGCCAACAAAACCACCAATTCATAATACACGAGGGTACCGATCACACACATGGCAACACATGCCTTGGCAACACATGCCTCCCAAGAAATACGTGAACCCGACACACAAGTCACAAACTCCATAATCACGTCATAGCCACCATGAGGACCACTGCAATACCTTGGTGACTAGTGTCCCATATCACTAATCGTGCAATCCAGGTAAAGCCACGCACACATCACACCTCAAAAGGAATCAACCAACGGATCACAAAGAAGATATGAAACCATACTCAATCAAGGAATGGAACACAGTCCAACATCAACGATGAATAACACAAGTCATCATCAACAATAGGAAGGTACAAACAACACACACGCTAGAATTTAAACACCGAACTAGCATGTTTATCAAACGGGTAAACCAAACGTAGTTCCGAAGATCACACAGGACTCATCACGGTTCAACGAAACACAATGTTGAACACTTAGCACGATTCAAGACACCAAAACCTACACGGATTCCTACCATATAGTTCTAGACATACGAAACATCAAGAAGACGCTCAAATAGTTCCACAAAAGAACATCGGAAAGTCAAAAGACCTAATACCGAGTCAAAAGAATCACGGGGAACAAATCCCAATCATACACCAAAGTGTACCCCGCGGGTGCACCCACGGGTAGGCCTCTGCCCGTGGTTCTACCCGCGGGTCATTACCCACCGATCACTTGTACCTTGCGGGTGGGCGACGGGTGGACGCCTACCCACCGTTCCGCCCGCGGGTACGTATACCTGCACAAAATAATTCCCTTTGGGGATTTTCAACTCCAAGCTCAAATTCAAGTCCAAAACATGCCAAAACTCCCAAAATACAACAAAATGACTTGAATCAATGGAATAGCCAAGCAATGGCACACAAGAACCCTAATAACAAGCTCTAGATATGCATTTTCATAAGACAATGCATAAACACTCACATTTCATAGCAAAACACATGTAGAATCCAAGAAATCATCATATACGTAAGCAAAATAGATTTTGTAGTGCATGGGTTACCTCTTGTAGACAAAAACCTTCACTTAACACTTCACCAAGCTTCTAATAAGGTTCACCTTCCAAACCCACTTCAAGAACACACCAAAAAGATCATAAAGATTCTATCTTTAAGAAAAGACACCTTAGAAAACACTAAAAACGCAAGATCAACATAGATCTTACCCTCCGAGATGCCCAAATGTATGAAAGGTAGAATCTTGGAGATAACTCTTGAAGATTTGACAAAGCTTCAACTTGGCTTGGAAGAAAAGCTATCTACCTTTTTAGAGAGAAGGTAGAGCTAGAATTTGGAAAGTGTAAGGAGAGAAATGAGGCTGTTCTACTAGGTTAGCATACAATACTAACACAAGGTGAAAAGTCAAGAATACCCTTCCTAACATGAAGAGGTGTAAGGGAACAAGGGAACTCCTTTCAATGTTTAAGGTACAACCTTGACTTTGGGATTGACTAGTCAATTACTAGTCCCCGACTATTGAATTTTTAGAAATTTTAGGAATTAAATTACCAATTGAAATTGGATTAATTACTTAATTAATACATTAATCGAATTCGGATTTCGGGGTGTCACATCCTCTCCCCCTTCAAAGAAGCTTCATACCCGAAGCTTGGGTACGACGAATTAAAACAAACGGTGAGAAGAACAACAATGTGACAAGAGTGTCAAGAACAACTTTTTTTGGTCAAAATCCAAAAGATTCCACAAGAATTCAAGGCAAGAAAGAATTCAAAACAAGGATTGGAAAGGATTTTAACAACGGATAAATTGAGGATAACGAACTCTAGCCAAACACCACTACCAACTTCTAACCATCACCTAAGAACTAACAACTAACTCAAAGCACCAACCACAAAACTGATACTCATCTAAACAAACAAGCAAGAACAAACACAAAAGGCAACCAACAAACAACTAACAAACGATAGGATAAGGTACCTGCCGAGAACAACTCTGGGTAACGCTTCCTCATGGTCGATTCCGACTCCCAGGTAGCTTCTTCTACTCCATGATGTGACCACCAAACCTTCACCATCTTCACCGACTTCCTACGCGTATCCCTAGTCTTAAAATCCAAGATTTTGAGCGGCCTTTCTTCATAAGACATATCATCATCCAAAGGGATCACTTCCAGTGGAAGAACATATGTCGGGTCGTGGACATACTTCTTAAGCTAAGATATGTGGAAGACATTATGGACTTGCTCCAACTCCATAGGTAGAGCCAACCGATAACCTAGGTTCCCAACCCTCTAAAGTATCTCATAAGGTCCTATGAAACGGGGGCTTAGCTTGCCCTTCCTCCCAAACCTCATTTGTGACACCCCGAAATCCAAATTCGATTAAGGGATTAATTAAATAATTAATCCTATTTCAATTTGTAATTTAATTCCTTAAATTCCTGAAAATTCAATAGTCAGGGACTAGTAATTGACTAGTCAACCCCAAAGTCAAAGTTGTACCTTGAGCATTGTAAGGAGTTCCATTGTTGCCATACACCTCTTCATGTTAGTAAGGGTATTCTTGACTTTTCACCTTGTTTTAGTCTTGTAAGCTAACCTAGTAGGAACACCCTCATTTCTCTCCTTACACTTTCCAAATTCTAGCTCCACATTCTCTCTAAAAAGGTAGATAGCGTTTCTTCCAAGCCAAGTTGAAGCTTTGCCAAAACTTCAAGAGTTATCTCCAAGATTCTACATTTCATACATTTGGGCATCTAGGGTGGTAAAAAACATAATCATCTTGTGTTTTTAGTGTTTTCTTAGGTGTCTTTTCTTAAAGATAGAATCTTTATGATCTTTTGGTGTGTTCTTGAAGTGGGTTTGGAAGGTGAGCTTTGTTAGGAGCTTGGTGAGGTGTTAAGTGAAGGTTTTTGGCTACAAGAGGTAACCCATGCCCTACAAAATCTATTTTGCTTACCTATGTGATGATTTCTTGGATTCTACAAGTGTTTTGCTATGGAATGTGAGTGCTTATGCATTGTGTTGTGAAAATGCATATCTATAGCTTGGGTTTAGGGTTTTTGTATGCCATTGCTTGGCTATTCCTTTGATTCGAGTCATTTTGTTGTATTTGGTGAGATTTGGCATGTTTTGGACTTGAATTTGATTTTGGAGTTGAAAATCCCCGAAGGGATTATTTTGGGCACAGGTGTGTACCCGCGGGCAGAACGGCGGGCAGAGCCCTACCCGCCGCCCCACCCGCTAGAACGTGTTGCTTGTGGGTGTAGGTACCCGCGGGAAGAACCACGGGTAGGGGCTTACCCTTGGGTCCACCCGTGGGGTACCCAGTGGTGTATGATTGGGATTTGTTCCCCGTGATTCTTTTGACTCGGTATTTGGTCTTTTGATTTCCCGATGTTCTTTTATGGAATTATTTGAGCGTTTTCTTGATCTTTCGTTTGTCTAGAACTATATGGTAGGAATCCATGTAGGTTTTGGTGTCGTGGATCGTGCTAAGTGTTCAACATTGTGTTTCGTTGAACCGTGATGGGTCTTGTGTGTTCTTCGGAACTACGTTTGGTTTACCCGTTTGATAAGCATGCTAGTTCGGTGTTTTAATGCTAGCCTGTGTGTTTTTTTGTACTTTCCTGTCGTTGATGATGACTTGTGTTAATCATCGTTGTTGTTGGACTGTGATCCATTCCTTGATTGAGTATGGTTTCATATCTTCGTTGTGATCCGTTGATTGATTCCTGTTGTGGTGTGATGCGTGTGTGGCTTTACCTGTATTGCACGATTAGTGGTATGGGACACTAGTCAACAATCTATTGCAGTGGTCCTCGTGGTGGCCATGAAGTGATTATGGAGCTGTGACATTTGCGTAAGGTTCACGTGTTTTTGGGAGAGGCATGTGTTGCCGTGTGTGTGATCGGTACCCTTGTGTACTATGAAATCGGTGGTTCTGTTGGAGGGACTGTTGGAGGGGGAACGACGGTTCCCGGAGGAATAAGGTTGGACTTGGTGTACAGGGGTCCTGGAGGTAAAGGTTCGAACTAGATATAAGGTTGGGGGTAGCCATAAGGTTGGAACCGGGCATAAGGAAGGCATATCAACTCGTGATGGGTGATGTCACGAGGGCTTGTGTAGCCGTTGTTTTGATTTCTCTTATTGTGACGTGTGTAGTCACAAAGGCATGTGTTACCTTGGCATGTGTTGCCGTTTGTTGTGTCTTTATCCTTTGAGTTATGCATGTCGGGTATTAATCTATTGTGTGATGATAGATTATGCCTTGAGACTTCTTGTGAAACACCCCCAAACAAGACCTATATAAAAGCCTTAACACATGCAGATTAAACAACAAATTTAACATAGAGGAAGATAAAACGAGAACTGGATAAAAGAAATCCAAACGGGGTGTCACGCCACGTCTACCAAACCCAGTAAACGCTACGGCAAATAATCTGCAAGTGTATACATCTATCCCAAAAACATCAGTCTAAAACTACATTGGCGCACAGGCCACAAAACA
The DNA here is from genome assembly GCF_001879475.1 of Ipomoea nil. NCBI lineage: Eukaryota > Viridiplantae > Streptophyta > Magnoliopsida > Solanales > Convolvulaceae > Ipomoea > Ipomoea nil. The sequence continues at coordinate 2,261,163 of NW_017617687.1, read as the reverse complement.
AGGATGAGGGTACTAAGCTACCAGGCACTAGACATCGTGCTCGTCTAAACATCACCTGAAAGATACAAAGATAAACATTGGGACGGCCCCCGGTCAACGATAATTGCTGGTAACCCACCAATACATGTGAAGTATCATACATAGATAGATATAAGTTGTAAAACCATTTTCGAAACGGAATACATAAGTATATAAGTCAAAAGCCAAGATCAACAGTCAACACAAGACTCATCACTCACAAGGATAACACGGGAACACATCCCAAAGCACAAAGGTTAACCACAACGCAAAGGAATAAGACTCACCCAACGGCAACACTTGCCCAAGCAACACATGCCTCCATGACTACACACGTCACGAGAGAAGAATACACAACACCGGCTACACAAGCCCTCGCAACATCACCCATCACGAGTTGTTATGCCTTCCTTATGCCCTGTTCCGACCTTATGGCTACCCCCAACCTTATATCTTCTTCCAACCATTACCTCCAGGACCCCTGTACTTCTTAGTCCAACCTTATTCCCCCGGGACCGTCGTCCCCCACCAACGACCACCAACGAAACCACTAATTCATAGTACACAAGGTACCGTACACGGCAACACATGTCCGGATAACATATGTTATCCCCCAAAAACGTGAACCTTACACAAAGGCCACAACTCCATAATCACGTCATGGCCACCACGAGGACCGCTGCAATACCTTGGTGACTAGTGTCCCAAACCACTAATCGTGCAATCCAGGTAAAGCCACACACGCACCACAACTCAACAAGAGTCAAACAACTGATCACAGCGAAGGTATGAAACATACTCAATCAGGGAACGGGTCACAGCCCAACAACATCAACGATGAATAACACAAGTTATCTGTAACACCCCAGATTTTCAAGATATTTAAAACTTATAACATAAGGGTGAAATCTCATTAATTCCCAAAGCATAATACAAGAGTGCGGGGTGCTATGCCACACCTAAGCTAGAGAACTCAGGTGCACAGGGTAACTAAATAATATCCTCAATAATGTAAACGCATAAACATGGCACGCAGGACGAAAGGGAAACTATCTACTTCTACGCTCCAAGTTCTAGCGCGCTCCAGTGACTTAATCTTCTGTGCCTGAAAGCCAAATATATCTGTTCAACGAGAGATGCTGGTAACCCACTCCAACGCGTTGAAATACAATACATATATATATATATATATATATATATATATATATATATATATATATATATATATATATATATATATATACATATATATACGAAAAGCATTTTGAACATGAAGATATATCCTACGAACTCTAGTTTTTAAAACAGGGATAGACTCAACAGATAGGGCTAAGCACAGACAGCAGTTATACCAAGCATATACAGTTTACAACAGGCAAAACAGATAAGATAAGCACAATTAATAATCATAACCCAACATATACGATCCCCGGTATAAATCCCATAGTCTCATCCACAAGATACTCATAACAACAACTCATCCATACTTCATCACATAGCACACTTTGTTGGCGCCACAGGACCAATCGCATACCCATACATGAGGGTCAGCGCATATAGCTCTGACACGGCCCCGCAGCACCCTGGCCCGTCTCACACTACGGAGGGGTCGATCGCAACCGACCGATGAGCCGCAGCTCTATATAATATTTATATACCTGACCAGTCTTTACCAGCCTAGTTAACAGTTGTGATGGTTCTCAACCCATTCAACTGCCCGTATAGTGGACCTTTGTCCTATATAATATTTATATACCTGACCGGTCTCTACCAGCCTAGTTAACAGTTGGGATGGTTCTCAACCCATTCAACTGCCCGTATAGTGGACCATAGTCCTATATAATATTTATATACCTGACCGGTCTCTACCAGCCTGGTTAACAGCCGGTATGGTTCTCAGCCCACCCGACTGCCCGTATAGCCCGATTGATCTCAACCAAATCCGGGTAACATGCACACATAACACATAGCAAGCACATGCAACCCACATTAACACATTGGGAAGGGGGAGAAAACGTATAACAAAACCTATGCGTGATCCTTCACATACTAAGAATAGTCATAAGGGGTCCATACTTCTATCACCTAGGTCAACGGGATACCAATTCAACTAGCATGCAATATATAAGACTCATACGACCTACGAACGGTACCCGAAAATCAAACTAGACATAGGCACGATAGACGGAGTCCGTTGGGACACCACGGGGGTCGGGGGAACATCAAACGGGGAAGCCGGGGTCCCGAAGGGTGGGAATTTCCAGCGGGTAGCCGGTGGGAGGGGGTTCACCCGCCGGCTGCCCGCCGGTATTTACTGTTCCGGGCAGCGGGTGCCCGGCGGGCAGCTGCCCGCTGCCGGAGCTCCTCTTTTTTGGCCGCGGGTAGGTGGCGGGTCCTCTACCCCCACTGACTCTTTTCACCAAAAACAACCCGGGAACCTTTGTGGAACCCGAAACCATGCTTAAACACTTTCAAACGCAATTGATAACACACGTAGACAATTAACGGATCGAAATTAAGAAACAAACGGCACATAACCTATCATGCTTTTCTAAATATAATAAACACCCAATCATGCGAAATCCCGCCTAAATATACCAAGAATAATACCATACAAATTCCACGATATAACCTAGGGTTCTAATTATTTTTAAATCAACAAGAACACAATTCATCTTTCAAAATCAAGATTCGGTAGGAATATCATATAACCATCAGGAACCTCATATAATCATTAAGAACATCAGGAACACCGTGAAATTATCAAGAACGTCATGTAATCATCAAGAACACCATAATTATCAAGAACCTTTCATCATCAAGATCACCCATGGAAATCATCCCATTAATCATCAATCATAATATCACAAATCATCAATACACAATAATATGGGGAAATCCTAAGAGGGGAATCATAACTAAGAAAATAGGTTTTGTTGAGACATGGGTTACCTCTTAGCCTTAATTAATTCCTTGGCTATGAAGGGTCTTTCTCTAAGCTTTCTTGCTTTCTTGATTTCTTCTAAGGGAATTCTTGGAGCTCTTTGGGGTGGTGGGACGTTATTGTGGTGGGGGGTTTCTAGGTTCCTCTTAAGTCCCCTATTTATATATTTAGGAGTCCTAATTAGGAACTAATATTATAGGCTTGCTAATTCTATTCCTTTTGAGACTAAGGATTGGGTTTAGGGAAAAGGGCCCGTGGACTATGGTGGGCCTTTCCTAATTAATTATTGTGATTTAATTCTTTCTTTTGGGTAATTGGCTAAATGATTTAATTGATTTTAGGGATCGTAACACGGGGTGTTACACTCTCCCCCCCCTTACGAGGGGCTTCGTCCCCGAAGCCCGGTGTGTTAATCCACTATTTCACCCCTAGGCATCCCGTATCTTGGCCTCCCGGTTAGGAATGTGGCCCCACGTTTTGCCTTAGCTGGGGTAGATTGGATTTCTGGTGGCGTTATGATAGAAGGGTTTTAGGTCTACCTCGGTCTACTGCTCCTGAGCTGGATGCCCCGCGAGTGCCCAAGGTGGCCTCGATTGCTGCCACCCTCTGATCTAGTGTGCGTGTCATACGGATCAGGGATGAGAATCCTTCCTCCATGATTTGGTTTTGCCAGTTGAGCTGTGCGAGTATGCGTTCATTGATTGTGCCCTCGTTTTGCTCCCTTGGGTTCTCTCCTGATTGTGGTTGCACCGACGGGTTGGGTTCGTCATCCTCCTCCTGGTCCTCATTTCCCTCCAGAATTCTACAATCCTGCATTGCCCGTTTGAGCTTCTTGTTGGAGATGTCTAATTGGTCAACCAATTCTCTTCGTTCATCTTCGGGTTTTTGGCAAATTTCTTCGAGGGTGAGGTAATGTCCTCCCTCGGTGTAGTAGATGTCGTTGCGGCGTAGGTTCTGGGCGTTAAAGACCATGCCATTTGCGGTCTTGACCTCGGTGTGGCTTAGGTCCACCCCCTTTTTCTCCATGATCCAACTTAGGATCATCCCGTAGGGTAGGCTAAGCCGGTTGTTTGTCTTGCAAAACTCCATGTGTTTTGGCATGAGTGCCGGCAGGTTGAACTTGATTTTATGTTTCAGGAGATAGGCAAAAGTGCACTCTAAGCTCCCCACGTCCTTGCTCTTGTTATTGGTGGGCAAGAGGCTATCGGTCACAATCATAACCAATATCTTTTGCTCCGCCGATAGTTACTTTCGGTTCGGTCGCGTGGCCGAGGTGAACCCGTCCTCTCTCCCGAGTAGGTACCCGAGATAGTCCTTGTACCCCGTGTTTTGGGTATCTATCCACCCCTTTCGGTCGTAGTTAGACACACCCGTTGTGGTCAATTTCAAGAGCTTGGCCAGTCGGCCTTCGGAAAGCACAATTTCCTTGCCGCGGACTTTGGTGGTGATTTCTTGTTTGTCACCCCATTTGGTGGCTATAAGATGTTGATAGAATTCTTTCACCAATTCGGGGTACGTGTCCCCCTTGATGGTGAGGTGTGTATCTAGGAGACCTTGGTGTTTAAGCATATCAACCAATTTCGGAGAAAATTGGTCGGGTTCAAGGGCTTTACCTCCGATTACGGTGTAATCGGCATTGTTCCATTCCGGTGTGCGGGTTCCAAGGGGCTTTTTCGGCATTGCGAAGCTTTTCTTGGTGGCGAGGTTTTCTGGCAAGATTTCTCCGGTGGCTTTTCCGGCGAGACGGTGACGGGGCTCTGGCGTGCTTTCCGGCGAGCTCCTTGGTGGTGCGGTCTCCGTTTGCGAGGGAGGTGGCGGTGAGGCGGTTTCGGTGTTGGCGCGGCGAGGGGATGGCGTCGTTGTGGTGTTGGGCAGCGGGGGCAGCGGGTGGTAGCTGGGTGGCGGCTGGGTGTCCTCCGGGCGAAGTGGTGGGGCGTTGGTGCGGCGGCGCGGTGCTGGCGGGAGGTGGTCGGACAGCGGCGGCTTACGGCTGGCAGTGGCGTCGGGTGGCTGGCGGTGTTTCTATGGTGGGGATGGTGAGGTGTGTGTGAGATGGAAGGGGAGGAAGTGGGGAAGAAGAAGAAGAATGGGAAGGAGAAGGAGGGTTTTTGATTTTGGGGATTTTGTGGGTTTTAGGGATTTGTGGGGTTTTAACAAGGGAGTGTTCCCTTGAGGTTTCAAGAAACACCTTTAGCCTAGTGGTCAAGACCTTGGTTTTGTAAGTGGGAGGTTAAGAGTTCAATTCTCAGTGGTAACACTAGGCTCTTTGATAATGGGGCCCTTTGTCTTTTTCCTTATTTCGGCTTTTAGTGGTGAGGTTTGGCTAGTTTGAATAGTTTTAGTTCTACCCCCCCGGTAAATAGAACCGAATTTCGAACTAATCTTTTATTTATAATATTTCCAAGTTAATATTTCCAAGTAATTAAGCTAAGTAAGTAGTTCTACTACGAAGGTGATTACAAAGAAATCGCCGATTTATCCTAGACAGAATTCGTTTTCTTGGCCTTCTCCCACGGGGTCTGCGTGGTCCTCATCTTCTGGGGTTGGGTTTCCTTCCTCGAGATTGTTCTCGTTCCCGAGGTCGGCTTGAGTGCGGCTCATGACGAATACTTTTCCAGGAGCGCCGAAGTTTCCTTGATAAGTGGTGCCCCCATGTTGTCCCATGGTGGTAGTGCGTGGTTTCTGGGGTTAGGCGCAATGGAAGGCCTTGTGTCCTTCTTCTGCGCAGTTGAAGCATCGCAAGGGATTGCCCATGCAATCTTTGCCTCTATGGTTCTTGTTGCATTTTGGACAAGGAAAGCTCCTGGTGTTAGCGTCGTTGTTCCCTAGGGATGGCCTTTGGTTTGGTCAAGTTACTCGGTCTTGTATTGGTGTCGTTTCTTGCTCTCTTTACTGGTGGTGCCCCTCCTCCGGGGTTCCTCTTTCATATTTGCTCTTTGACCCCGCGTTGGAGTAGTTGGATTCGGTAGAGATTAGCGGCATTGGAGTAAGCCTCGTTGAGAGTCCGAGGTCTGCTTACCACTAGTGCCTTTCGGGCTTCAAAGTTGAGGCCCGCTACGAATCTTTCTATTTTGGTCACCTCGGTAGGGACTAGTTCTGGTGCGAAGCGTGCTAGTTCAAGGAATCGTTTGTGGTATTCCATAACGGTAGCTGCCCCTTGTTTTAAATGGAGAAATTCTTCGTACATGGATGCTCTCACGTTTGTTGGATAGAATCGCTCTCGTAGTCGCGTTTTGAGTTGTTCCCAGTTGAACCCCGGTTCTTGTTGGTAAGTGGGACCCTCATGGATCCACCAGAGATCGGCCTCGTGTCAGAAGTAGAACGAGGCTATCTCCACGCGGCGTTCTTCTGGGCATTCCACTAACCCGAGAATTTTGTCAAGGGTTCGGATCCATTCCACCAGGATTACGGGATCCTCTTCTCCTGAGAACGTGGGTGGTCGATGGTTAGAGACTTGTTGGGCGAAGTCTGCGTTTGCGTTTGACGGAGGTGGTGGGGGCCTGTCGTTGCGGAGAGCCATGTCGCTTAGTGCTTGGGCGACTTGTGTTAGTTGTTGTAGTGTTTGGGTTAGGGGGTCGTGCGCGGCGGGTTCTGGAGTTCTTGATTGTCTTCTGTTGGGTGCCATGTTGTCGTGTTCCTGGGTCAATGTTTATAAGAACGTTAAATTGGGGCTTGATGTCCTTTTTTGTGATAACGGGGGAAAGTTTTCTCCAGGTAAGGGAGATTATGTGTAGGTTTCACAATCTCACCGCATGTCCTAAGATTCCTGAATCCTATGTTCCTAAATACTTAGAGTTCGAGCCTATTGTCCTAAAGTCCGGTCTTAAGAGTCTTGTCCTAGGGTCAACTTGGGCTCTGATACCAACTGTAACACCCCAGATTTTCAAGATATTTAAAACTTATAAAGTAAGGGTGAAATCTCATTAAATCCCAAAGCATAATACAAGAGTGCGGGGTGCTATGCCACACCTAAGCTAGAGAACTCAGGTGCACAGGCTAACTAACTAATATCCTCAATAATGTAAACGCATAAACATGGCACGCAGGCCGAAAGGGAAACTATCTACTTCTACTCTCCAAGTTCTAGCGCGCTCCAGTGACTTACTCTCCTGTGCCTGAAAGCCAAATATATCTGTTCAGCGAGAGATGCTGGTAACCCACTCCAACGCAGTGAAATACAACACATATATATATATATATATATATATATATATATATATATATATATATATATATATATATATATATATATATATATATATATATATATATATATACATAGATATACGAAAAACATTTTGAGCATGAAGACATATCCTACGAACTCTAGTTTTTAAAACAGCGATAGACTCAACAGATAGGGCTAAGCACAGACAGCAGTTATACCAAGCATATACAGTTTACAACAGGCAAGACAGATAAGATAAGCACAATTAATAATCATAACCCAACATATATGATCCCCGGTATAAATCCCATAGTCTCTTCCATAAGATACTCAAAACAACAACTCATCCATACTTCATCACATAGCACACTTTGTTGGCGCCACAGGACCAATCGCATGCCCATACATGAGGGTCAGCGCATATAGCTCTGACACTGCCCCGCAGCACCCTGCCCCGTCTCACACTACGGAGGGGTCGATTGCAACCGACCGATGAGCCGCAGCTCTATATAATATTTATATACCTGACCGGTCTTTACCAGCCTGGTTAACAGTTGGGATGGTTCTCAACCCATTCAACTGCCCGTATAGTGGACCTTTGTCCTATATAATATTTATATACCTGACCGGTCTCTACCAGCCTGGTTAACAGTTGGGATGGTTCTCAACCCATTCAACTGCCCGTATAGTGAACCTTAGTCCTATATAATATTTATATACCTGACCGGTCTCTACCAGCCTGGTTAACAGCCGGTATGGTTCTCAGCCCACCCGACTGCCCGTATAGCCCGATTGATCTCAACCAAATCGGGGTAACATGCACACATAACACATAGCAAGCACATGCAACCCACATTAACACATTGGGAAGGGGGAGAAAACGTATAACAAAACCTATGCGTGATCCTTCACATACTAAGAATAGTCCTAAGGGGTTCATAATTCTTTCACCTAGGTCAACGGGATACCAATTCAACTAGCATGCAATATATAAGACCCATACGACCTACGAACGGTACCCAAAAATCAAACTAGACATAGGCACGATAGACGGAGTCCGTTGGGACACCACGGGGGTCGGGGGAACATCAAACGGGGAAGCTGGGGTCCCGAAGGGTGGGAATTTCCAGCGGGTAGCTGGTGGGTGGCGGTTCACCCGCCGGCTGCCCGCCGGTATTTACTGTTCCGGGCAGCGGGTACCCGGCGGGCAGCTGCCCGCCCGCCGGCTGCCCGCTGCCGGAGCTCCTCTTTTTTGGCCGCGGGTAGGTGGAAGGTCCCCTACCCCCACAGACTCTTTTCACCAAAAACGCCCCGGGAACCTTTGTGGAACCCGGAACCATGCTTAGACACTTTCAAACGCAGTTAATAACACACGTAGACAATTAACGGATCGAAATCAAGAAACAAATGGCACATAACCTATCATGCTTTTCTAAATATAATAAACACCCAATCATGCGAAATCCCGCCCAAATATACCAAGAATAATACCATACAAATTCCACGATATAACCTAGGGTTCTAATTATTTTTAAATCAACAAGAACACAATTCATCTTTCAAAATCAAGATTCGGTAGGAATATCATATAACTATCAAGAACCTCATATAATCATTAAGAACATCAGGAACACCATGTAATTATCAAGAACGTCATGTAATCATCAAGAACACCATAATTATCAAGAACTTTTCATCATCAAGATCACCCATGGAAATCATCCCATTAATCATCAATCATAATATCACAAATCATCAATACACAATAATATGGGGAAATCCTAAGAGGGGAATCATAACTAAGAAAATAGGTTTTGTTGAGACATGGGTTACCTCTTAGCCTTAATTAATTCCTTAGCTATGAAGGGTCTTTCTTTAAGCTTTCTTGCTTTCTTGATTTCTTCTAAGTGAATTCTTGGAGCTCTTTGGGGTGGTGGGACGTTATTGTGGTGGGGGGTTTCTAGGTGCCTCTTAAGTCCCCTATTTATATATTTACGAGTCCTAATTAGGAACTAATATTATAGGCTTGCTAATTCTATTCCTTTTGGGACTAAGGATTGGGTTTAGGGATAAGGGCCCGTGGACTATGGTGGGCCTTTCCTAATTAATTATTGTGATTTAATTCTTTCTTTTGGGTAATTGGCTAAATGATTTAATTGATTTTAGGGACCGTAACACGGGGTGTTACATTATCATCAACCAAACGGAAGGTACAAACCACACACACGCTAGCATTAAGACAATAAACTAGCATGCTTAACAGCGGAGAAACTCAAGATTGTTCCGAGGAACACACATGACACCTCTTGGTCCAACGAAACACAATGTTGAACACTTAGCACGATTCAAGACACCAAAGTCCTATATGGATACCTACCATATAGTTCTAGACATACGAAACATCAAGAAGACGCTCAAATAGTTCCACAAAATAACATCGGGAAGTCAAAAGATCAAATCCCGAGTCAAACGAATCACGGGGAACAAATCCTGAATAAACGCCACCATGTACCCGCGGGTGGACCAACGGGTAGTGCCCCACCAGTGGTCCCGCCTGCGGGAACATATTCCCACAGGGCCGTGTACCCGCAGGTAGGCCGGCGGGTGGTGCCCCGCCCGCCGTTCCGCCCACGGGAACACTCTTGTTCCACAACAAATCCCTTCGGGGATTTTCTTCTCCAAACACAAATTCTAGTCCAAAACATGTCAAATCTCACCCAATATAACAAAATGACTTGAACCATGGATAATGCCAAGCAATGGCACAAAGGAACCCTAAACACAAGCTCTAGATATGCAATATCACAATACAAATGCATAAACCCTCACATTTCATAGCAAAACACATGTGGAATCCAAGAAATCACAGATAGACCTCTTGTAGACCAAAAGACTTCACTTTACAACACAACAAGCTCCCCACAAGGCTTACTTTCCAAACCCACTTCAAGATTAAACCAAAAGATCATAAAGATCCTTCCTTTAAGAAAAAGACAACTAAAATGGAACCAAAAACACAAGATGAATTTAGATCTTACCCTCCTAGATGCCCAAATAGGTGAATGGTTGAATCTTGGAAGAAAATCTTGGAATCTTGACAAGGGTCTCAACTTGGCTTGGAGAATAAGCTACTCACCTTTCTACAGAGAAGGTAGAGCTAATTTCTAGGAATTGTAAGGAATGAAATGAAGAAGTCTTCTAGGTTAGGTTACAATACTAACTCTTGGTGAAAAGTCAAGAATACCCTTACTAACCCTTAGAAAGTGTAAGGAACAAGGGAACTCCCCTTAAAGCTCAAGGTACAACACAACTTTAAGGTTGACTAGTCAAATACTAGTCCTTGAGTATTAAAAATTAGGATTTTAGGAATTAATTCTTCAAATAAAATAGGATTAGTTACTCAATTAATCCATGGATGGAATGTGGATTTTTGGGTTGTCACATCTTATGAGTCGTTGTTGTTCTTTGTAGTCATGGGATGTGTTCCCGTGTTCTTGTTGAGAGTGTTTGAGTCTTGTGTTGGCTATTACTCTTGGTTTTTGACTTATATAGATATATATTCTGTTTCGAAAATGGCTTTACATACCTCTATCTTATCTATTTATGATATTTCACAAGTATTGGTGGGTTACCAGCATTATTTGCTGACCGGGCGTTGTCCCATGTTTTATATGCTTCTTTCAGGTGATGCTTAGACGAGTGCGCGGTTTAGTGCCAGCTAGTATAGCTTCCCTCTTATGTTTTGTGGCCTGTGCGCCAATTTATACTTAGTACTTTGCTATGATGGTTTTAGATGTTGAACAGTGCAGATTTAGCCTGTGCGTTCACCCTTGGGTGAGCGTGGCATAGCACCCCGTTCCTCTGTTTTATATATTTCCTCTTTTAGTCTTCCGCTGTGTTTGATGTTTTGGTTTAGATATCTGCATGTTTTAAGGCTTTAAATAACATGGTTTTAGGGGGTGTTACATCATCACTCCCCGGGTGGGAGATACCCTTAACAAAACTTATCCCCAACCGCAAACTCTACTTGTCTTCTTGTTCGGTCGGCGTAGGACTTTTGACGATCTTGTGCCGCTTTCATCCTACTCTGAATCTGTTTAACCTTTTCTGCGGTGTCAAGCAAGAACTGGAGTCCCAAGACTACCGGATTGACCTTATCCTCCCAACACAACGGACTGGGGCACCTTTGACCGTAAAGAGCTTCATAAGGAGCCATGCGTATACTCGAGTGATAGCTGTTGTTATAGGAGAACTCTATTAAGTCCAGGTGATCCTCCCATGATCCTTGAAAATCCAGCATGCATGCCCTCAACATATCCTCGATAGTCTGAATACTCCTCTCTGTTTGTCCGTCTGTAGCCGGATGGAGCGGTAATAAGATTCAACTTGGTCCCTAAAGCTGCTTGCAAGGACTTCCAGAACCGTGACAAGAACCTTGGATCCCGATCGGAGACTATATCTTTTGGCACTCCATGATATTTCACTACCTGACTAACATTGGCTTGGGCCAACTATGTCATTGTCTATGTTTCTTTCGTCGCGATAAGGCGAGCGGTCTTGGTCAAGCGATCGACTATTACCCAGATTTTATCCTCACCGGAACGGGTTGCCGGCAAACCTCCCACGAAATCCATAGATATGGAGTTCCATTTTCCTTGTGGAACCTCCAGTGGTTGTACCAAGCCTTTGACCCTACAACGCTCCGCTTTCAGCTTTTGACAAGTCAAGCACCTGCCCACAAACTCGGCCACCTCCTTCTTCATGTTAGGCCACCAGAAAAGCTTCTTCACGTCTTTATACAATTTGTCGCCTCCAGGATGTACAGAATAGGGTGTATTATGGCCTTCTTCCAAAATCTGACGCTTCAACCAGTCACAAGATGTGGGTACACACAGACGGCCCGCGTACCTCAATTCTCCGTCCGTGGACAACTCAAACGGTCCCCCCTTCCTTTTTCCAGGTCATCTCTTGCCTTCATCAAGCTAGCATCCTTCCATTGTTCCGCTTTGATCTCTTCCAAAAGCGTAGGTACGACTCTTAGGTTGAAAAGACAGGCCTCCGACTCCACTTCCCCTTGTTCCACCACTTCTAGGTTCATCCTTTGAAATTTCGTGCAAATCTCGTCATCCACTACCCAAATGGAACTAACGGCATGTTTGGTCTTCCTGCTCAAAGCGTCCGCCACAACATTTGCCTTTCTTTCGTGATATTGGATATCCAACTCATAGTCTTTAATGAGTTCCAACCACCGTCTCTGACGCATATTGAGATCCTTCTGGGTGAAGATATACTTGAGACTCTTATGGTCTGTAAAGATCTTGCAACGCACGCCATACAGATAATGCCTCCAAATCTTCAAAGCGAAAACCACGGCTGCGAACTCCAAATCGTGTGTGGGATAATTCTCTTCATGTACTTGATGCTGTCGCGATGCATAAGCTATCACTCTCCCATTTTGCATCAACACACAACCTAGTCCCTTCTTAGATGCATCACTGTATACTTTGAACCCTTCGGTCCCGGATGGTAGGATTAGCACCGGTGCGGTCGTGAGCCTCTCTTTCAACTCCCGGAACGCTAATTCGCAAGTTTGATTCCATTGGAAGGGCATGTCCTTCTTCAACAGCTTTGTCAATGGTTGAGCCACCTTAGCGAAATCCAACACAAACCTTCGATAATAACCCGCTAAACCCAAGTAGCTTCTTACTTCTGCCACGGTTGTCGGCAAGGTCCATTCTTTCACCGCCCGAATCTTATCTGGATCCACCGATATACCTCTGCTGTCTATCACATGTCCTAAGAATTCTACGCTATCTTTCCAAAACTCACAATTCGAAAGCTTGGCGTACAACTGTTTCCCTCAGAATCTGCAGTACTGTCCGAAGATGACCCACATGCTCTTCTTTATCCCAGGAATACACAAGGATGTCGTCTATGAACACGATCACGAAGTCGTCAAGATGAGGCTTGAATACACGATGCATTAAATCCATGAACACTGCTGGCGCGTTGGTTAACCCGAACGGCATTACCGTGAACTCGTAGTGGCCGTAACGCGTTTGGAACGCCGTCTTAGGTATATCCTGATCTGCCACTCTCAACTGATGGTAACCTGACCTTAAATCAATCTTGGAGAACACCCCGGCACCTCGGAGTTGAACAAACAAGTCGTCTATCCGAAGCAGGGGATACTTGTTCTTGATTGTGACTTGACTCAGCTCGCGGTAGTCGATGCACAACCTCATGCTTCCATCTTTCTTCTTCACAAACAACACCGGCGCTCCCTACAGTGATGTACTCGGCCGGATGTAGCCTTTGTCTAACAGCTCTTGTAACTGGGTCTTCAATTCCTGCATCTCCTTGGGCGCTAAACGATAGGGAGATTTGGATATAGGCGCTGTACCTGGTATAAGATCCACTGAGAATTCGACTTCTCTTAGAGGAGGCATTCCCGGAGTCTCCTCGGGGAAGACATCAAGGAATTCACATACTACAGGTATGGTCTGAGCTACATCTCTTTTGGCCTACAGGTTTTCAATGGAGCACAAGAAGATCTCGTGGCCCTTCTCCACGTACTTTTTCATCTTCATCATGGACACTAACTTGTTTCCTGGTTCTTCTGTTGATCCTCGATACGTCACCCTCTTTCCACTTGGTCTTCTCAAAACCACCTTCTGATCACCACACAAGATCTGGGCTCTGAACCGTCCTAGCCAGTCCATACCAAGGACCACATCTACCCCGTCCAGGCCGAACTGTATTAGATTACTGGAAAACTCTTCCCCGCCGATGGCTATCTTAACATCTTTGAAGAGACGATCAGAAGCCTTAACTTCTCCTGATGCCACCTTGACTTTTAGCTTCACCCCGACACCTTCGGTTAGGCCCAACTTCTTCACGAGTTCCGGGGATATGAATGAGTTGGACGCCTCGGAATCGAACAAGATTATTGCTAGAACGACATGCACCAAAAACGTTCTTCACTACATCACTGTCCCCTGCCCGAGCCTCGCTTAGGATGAGTGTAACACCCCAGATTTTCAAGATATTTAAAACTTATAAAATAAAGGTGAAATCTCATTAAGTCCCAATCAGAGTACGAGAGTACGGGGTGCTATGCCACACCTGAGCTAGAGAACTCAGGTGCACAGGCTAACTAACTAATGTCCCAATAATATAAATGCATAAACATGGCACGCAGGCCTAAAGGGAAACTAACTACTTCTACGCTCCAAGCTCTAGCGCACTCCAGTGACCTATTCTTCTGTGCCTGAAAGCCAAATATATCTGTTCAGTGAGAGATGCTGGTAACCCACTCCAACGCGTTGAAATACAATACATATAGATATATATATATATATATATATATATATATATATATATATATATATATATATATATATATACGTAGATATACGAAAAGTCATTTCGAAGCATAAGGATATATCCTAAGAGACTCTAGCTTTCAAATCAGGGAACCGACTCGATAGATAGGGGTACACACAATCAACAGTCATAATCATGTATATACAATTCTCGACATAGGGCACAGTTATAAATAAACACAACCAATAATCACAATAAAACATGCATAGTTTACTAGCAAGAATCCTATGGTCACGTTTCCATAACAGTCACAACATCAATCCATCCTATCTCATCATATAGCACACTTTGTTGGCGCCACAGGACCAATCGCATGCCCATACTTGAGAGTCAGCGCATATAGCTCTGACACGGCCCCGCAGCACCCTGCCCCGTCTCACATTACGGAGGAGTCGATCGCAACCGACTGATGAACCGCAGTTCTATATAATATTTATATACCTGACCGGTCTTTACCAGCCTGGTGAACAGTTGGGATGGTTCTCAGCCCATTCAACTGCCCGTATAGTGGACCTTTGTCCTATGTAATATTTATATACCTGACCGGTCTTTACCAGCCTGGTTAACAGCCGGTATGGTTCTCAGCCCATCCGACTGCCCGTATACTGGAAGTTAGTCCTATATAATATTTATATACCTGACCGGTCTTTACCAGCCTGGTTAACAGCCGGTATGGTTCTCAGCCCATCCGACTGCCCGTATAGCCCGATTGATCTCAAAAAAATCGGGGTAACATGCACACATAACACTTAGCAAGCACATGCAGCCCATATTAGCACATTGAGAAGGGGGGGGGGGGGGGAAACGTATAATGAAACCTATGCGTGGTCATCTACAACTAGGAATACTCCTAAGGGGTTCATACTTCTTATACCTGGGTCAACAGGATACCAATTCAACTACCATGCATTATATAAGACTCATACAACCTACGAACGGTACTTGAAACTTCAAACTAGACATAGGCACGATAGACGGAGTCCGTGGGGACACCACGGGGGTCGGGGAAACATCAAACGGGGAAGCCGGGGTCCCGAGTGTGGGAATTTCCAGCGGGTAGCAGGTGGGTGGGGTTTCACCCGCCGGCTGCCCGCCGGCGTTACTGTTCCGGGCAGCGGGTGACCGGCGGGCAGCTACCCGCCCGCTGCCGGAACTGCCCCTTTTTGACCGCGGGTAGGTGGCGGGTCCCCTACCCCCACCTACCCTCCACTTACTCATTAACACCAAAAACGCCCCGGGAACCTTCGTGGAACCCGAGACCATGCTCAGACACTTTCAAACGCTATTGATAACACACGTAGACAATCAACGGATCAAAATTAAGAAACAAACGGCACATAACCTATCATGCTTCTCTAATCATAATAAACACCCAATCATGCGAATTCCCACCCAATATACCAAGAATAACACCATACAAATTCCACGATACAACCAAGGGTTCTAATTATTTTTAAACCAACCAGAACACAATTCATCTTCCAAAATCAAGATTCGGTAGGAATATCATATAACTATCAAGAACCTCATATAATCATTTAGAACATCAAGAGCACCATGTAATTATCAAGAACGTCATTTAATCATCAAGAACGCCATAATTATCAAGAGCTCATCATCGTCAAGATCATCAAGAATAACCATGGAATCATAACACCAATATAACGAATCATCAACATACAATAATATGGGGGATCCTATGGGGGAATCATAACTATGAAAATAGGTTTTGTTGAGACATGGGTTACCTCTTAGCCTTAATTAATTCCTTGGCTATGAAGGGTCTTTCTTTAAGCTTTCTTGCTTTCTTGATTTCTTCTAGGGGATTCTTGGAGCTCTTTGGGGTGGTGGGGCATTTATTGTGGTGGGGGGTTTCTAGGTGCCTCTTATGTCCCCTATTTATATATTTTGGAGTCCTAGTTAGGAACTAATATTATGGGCTTGCTAGTTCTATCTCTTTTGGGACTAAGGATTGGGTTTAGGGATAAGGGCCCGTGGACTATGGTGGGCCTTTCCTAATTAATTATTGTGATTTAATTCTTTCTTTTGGGTAATTGATTAAATGATTTAATTGATCTTAGGGTTCGTAACACGGGTTGTTACACTCTCCCCCCCTTATGAGGGGCTTCGGCCCCGAAGCCCGGTGTGTTAATCCACTCTTTCACCCCCAGACATCCCGCATCTTGGCCTCCTGGTTATAATGAGTCCTCCAAGTCCTCCGCGTAGAGCCGAAAAGTGGAAGAAAGCAAGAATTGACAAGTCAGGAAATTATCGCACTGAATCAACAAGATTGGTGGCGGAAAAAATTGTAAGTAAATATGTTGTCATTTACTAAAGTAATAGTAATTATTATTGAATAATTTTTATATATGTTAGGATGCTCTTGAGATCCAAATTTCTCAAGGAGAATTTGTTGAGAAAGGAAGACAAGATTCATTGACTGTTGCATTGGGTACTGATTAGCATTCTGGACGTGTTAGAGCCATGGGAAGAGGAAATGGCTTCAAAAGTGTATTTGGCCATGCAAAACGTCGCGAAAAGCCTCCTGAAGATGTTCAACAAATGGTTGATGATGCTGTTGCAGTTGCGTTAGAGAAACAAAAGCAGCAAAATATTTCTGAACGGGAGGAATTTGGTCAACGATTAACTGAGCAATTTGAGGCAAAAATAGCTAGTATGATGTTGAAATTTAGTGCTATGCAGACTCCTTTACAAGCAAAGCAGGTGGATGACGTATGTGTGGATGTTGTGTCACTACCTCCAAGTGACAAAGCTAGTTCCCCAGACCCTTTTAGTAATTTACCGGCTGTAAGTATTCGTTTAAAGTTATCTTATTATTATTTATCAATAAAATTTTATATGATTTTTAATTAAAAATTATTGTAGTTAGGGGCACGATGTCAACTGTTCTTAGAAGATCCAATTAGACGTCCAGTAGCATATGGGACAGCTTACAGTGGTGGACAGGTTCATGGGGTTGTACTGGATATAAATCATGTGAAGGTGAGCGTAAATGAAGTTAGTGATCCAAGTGCACATGTACCAATCCCCACCAGTGAGGTTCAGCTTGTAGGTGATGCAATTCAACACTTTATTGCTTGGCCAAAGAAGCTGGTAGAGTTATGTACTAAAGTTGATGTGGTATGTATACTGAAAATATTTCTATTTTAAAATAGTAAGTAATTTACTTTTTAAAATAATAATTCTTACTTGTATTATAATTCACAGTCAAAAGAAAAGACCAAATTGACTTTTCATTCGGGTGTGCAATCCGTTCATCAACAATTCACTATACCTGATGATGATTCTTTGACTGATGGATGCAAAAAGGCCTTTTCAATAGCTCGCCGTTTTGAACACCCTCTTGTGGTCCATGTGGCTCGTGGTATTATAGGCAACATTGACTATGACTTGCACCTTCTAAGTGATGAGATAATGCGTTTCTTAAATATGGAGACCATCGATGTTTCTCTAATTCAGTTCTTTATGAGGTAATAAGTTCTTTAGTATTATTTATTCATAATAGTTTTATATTTATATAGTTGGTAATCTATATATAATTGGTTGTGTTTGTGAATAGGGGTATTTACATTAGTTTTGAGTTGGCATCAAAAGACACGTATGGCTTCCTAGATCCATATTGGATTCAACCACAAATGAATAATATGGAAGATAGGAAATCATATATAAATGCCACCATGCAGTCGGGGAAGAAATTGGTATACTTAGCCCCATATGTTCTCAAGTAAGTATTAATTACGTTTTAAATAAAAGTACTTATATATAATATATTTTTATTATATATTATATTCACTTAAAACTAATAAATTATTTATTTGTAGTGAGCATTGGATGTTGATGGCGATTTGTCCTCGACTAAATGAAATTTTTTGGTTTGATTCACTTGGTCATGGGCCACGTGAAGACATTAAACATATAATGGAAACGTGTGTAAATTTATATAATTAATTAATAGTTATCATTAAACTAGTGATGCCAAGTATTTATATATATTCTATGTCTTATATTAATAGGTCTATGACTGCAACAAACATGATGAGTGGAAAGAAACAAAATCGTTCACCAAAATGGACTATATGTTCGGTAAGTACTTCATTCACTTTGTAAAACATGCAAACTTATTGTTTTTTTTTTATTAATTTATTTTATTTTTATTGTAATTCAATGTAGTGTGCTATACAAAAGGGAACCACCGAATGTGGTTATTATGTGATGAAGTTCATGTTGGAAATTGTTTCCAACAATCTAAGCAAAGGAATGGATAAGGCAAGTAATTTCTTAATATATCTTTTGGCTTCAAATGTTTAAAAATACTTGCTTATTTATTAATTTTATTTCTTTTGAACTTTGTAGGCTTTGGAAAGACAAGGAAGATTGCCCTACAACAAAAAAGAGATTGATGAAGTTAGAGACAAATGGTCTAAGCTTCTTATTGATGAATGGGTTAATAAAACGCTTCTTAGTTGATACTTTACGTTTCAAATTAGTTTATGTTTATTGGCTTAATGTTTAGTAGTTTTGTTGAATTGTGGTACTTATATTAGTTTTATGTTTAGTAGCTTGAATTAGCTTAATGAATTGTGTTCTTTATATTAGTTTCATGTTTAATAGTTTGATACTTTACGTTTAAAATTAGTTTATGTTTATTGGCTTAATGTTTAGTAGTTTTGTTGAATTGTGGTACTTATATTAGTTTTATGTTTAGTAGCTTGAATTAGTTTAATAAATTAGTTGATGTTGAATGCTGAATGTTAAATTGCTAGCTGCGCAGGGTTTGGAAATTGATACAGGTGGGGTAGAAAACATAAAACGCATATAAATAAAAAAAAAAAAAAAGAACATACGGCGTCGGTTTTTACCTAAAAACCGACGCCGTAGGTTAATTATTATTTTTTTAAAAAAATAATAAATATATATGGCTTCAGCTTTTAGGTAAAAGCCGAAGCCGTATATATTTATTATTTTTTAAAAAATAAAAAAATAATTAGCCTACGGCGTCGGTTTTTAGGTAAAAACCGACGCCGTATATATATATATATATATATATATATATATATATATATATATATATATATATATATATATGTATGTATATATATATATATATATATTTAAAAATAATAAATATATACGACGTCGGTTTTTAGGTAAACGCCGAAGCCGTATATATTTATTATTTTTAAATATATATATATATATATATATATATATATATATATATATATATATATATATATATATATATACGGCTTCGGCTTTTAGGTAAAAGCCGATGCCGTATATTACATACGACGTCGGCTGTTTAACTGACGTCGTATCATTTACTTACGACGTCTCTTAAGACGACGTCGAAAGATAACCGACGTTAAATGGGGTATTTTAACCGACGTTAAAACCGTTTTCTGTAGTAGTGTTATGAATGTGGCCCCACGTTTTGCCTTAGCTGGGGTAGACTGGATTTCTGGTGGTGTTGTGATAGAAGGGTTTTAGGTCTACCTCGGTCTCCTGCTCCTGAGCTGGACGCCCCGCGAGTGCCCAAGGTGGCCTCGATTGCTGCCACCCTCTGGTCTAGTGCACGTGTCATACGGATCAAGGATGAGAATCCTTCCTCCATGATTTGGTTTTGCCGGTTGAGCTGTGCGAGTATGCGTTCATTGATTGAGCCCTCGTTTTGCTCCCTTGGATTTCCTCCCGATCGTGGTTGCACTGTTGGGTTGGGCTTGTCATCCTCCTCCTGGTCCTCATTTCCCTCCAGAATTCCGCAGTCTTGCATTGCCCGTTTGAGCTTTTTGTTAGAGATGTCTAGTTGGTCGACCAGTTCTCTTCGCTTATCCTCGGGTTTTTGGCAGATTTCTTCGAGGGTGAGGTAATGTCCTCCCTTGGTGTAGTAGATGTCATTGTGGCGTAGGTTTTGGGCATTAAAGACCATGCCATTTGCGGTCTTGACCTCGGTGTGGCTTAGATCCGCCCCCTTTTTCTCCATGATCCAACTCAGGATCATCCCGTAGGGTAGGCTAAGACGGTTGTTTGTCTTGCAAAACTCCATGTGTTTTAGCATGAGTGCCGGCAGGTTGAACTTGATTTCATGTTTCAGTAGATAGGCAAAGGTGCACTCTAAGCTCCCTACGTCCTTGCTCTTATTATTGGTGGGCATGAGGCTATCGGTTACAATCATAACCAATATCTTTTGCTCGGCCGATAGCCACTTCCGGTTGGGTCGCGTGGCCGAGGTGAACCCGTCCTCTTTCCCGAGTAGGTACCCGAGGTAGTCCTTGTACCCCGTGTGTTGGGTATCGATCCACCCTTTTCGGTCATAGTTTGCCACACCTGTGGTGGTCAATTTCAAGAGTTTGGCCAAACGGCCTTCGGAAAGCACAATTTCCTTGCCACGGACCTTGGTGGTGATTTCTACCTTGTCACCTCGTTTGGTGGCCACAAGGTGTTGGTAGAATTCTTTCACCAAGTCGGGGTATGTATCCCCTTTGATGGCGAGGTAAGTGTCTAAGAGCCCTTGATGTTTAAGCATGTCAACCAATTCCGGAGAGAATTGGTCGGGTTCAAGTGCTTTACCTCCGATTACGGTGTAATCAGCATTGCTCCACTCCGGGGTGCGGATTCCGAGGGGTTTCTTTGGCATTGTGGTGCTCGTTTGTTGGTGACGTTTTCTGGCGGTTCCTTTTCCGGCTAGACGGCGGTGGTTTTCCGGCGAATTCCCGGTGGCAGTTTTTCTTTGTTTTTCGCGGGAGACGACGGCGAGCGGCGTTCTGGCGTTGGTCCGGCGAGGCGAGGCGACGGCGTGCTGGTGACGGCAGCCTTGTGCGTTCGGCGTTGCGTTGCAGCGGGTTGCTGCCGGGTGCGTCGTGGGCGGTCCGCTCGGGCGGTGGCGCGGCGGCGTGGCGCTGGCGGGCGGTGTTCGGCCGACGGTGGAGATTCGTTGGCGGTGGCGTTGGGTGGTCGCCGGGTCCTTTGGGTGGGGCGGTGTGGTGTGAGAGGGAGAAGGAAAGAATGGGGAAGGAGAAGGGGAGGAAGAAGAAGGAGAAGGATTTTGTGGGTTTTAGGGATTTTGTGGCGTTTTAACAAGGTAGTGTTCCCTTGAGGTTTGAAGAAACACCTTTAGCTTAGTGGTCAAGACCTTGGTTTTTTAAGTGGGAGGTCAAGAGTTCAATTCTCATTGGTTACACTAGGCTCTTTGATAATGGGGCCCTTGTCTTTTTCCTTATTTCGGTTTCTAGTGGTGAGGTTTGGCTAGTTTGTATAGTTCTTAGTTCTACCCCTCGTAAATAGAACCGAATTTCGAACTAATCTTTTAGTTATAATATTTCCAAGTAATTAAGCTAAGTAAGTAGTTCTACCACGAAGGTGATTACAAGAAATTGCCAATCTAACCTAGACAGAATTCGTCTACTTAGCTTTCTCCCACGGGGTTTGCATGGTCCTCGTCTTCTGGGCTCAGGTTCCCTTCCTCGAGATTGCCCTCGTTCCCGAGGTCGGCTTGGGTGCGGCTCATGACGAATATTTTTCCCGGAGCGCCGTAGTTTCCTTGATGAGCGGTGCCCCCATGTTGTCCAATGGTGGTAGTGCGTGGTCTTTGGGGTTGGGTGCAAAGGAAGGCCTTGTGTCCTTCCTCTCCGCAGTTGACGCATCGCAAGGGTTTGCCCATGCAATCCTTGCCTCTATGGTTCTTGTTGCATTTCGGGCAAGGAAAGCCCCTGGCGCTAGCGTCGTTGTTCCCCAGAGGTGGCCTTTGGTTGGTCAGGTTGCCTGGTCTCGTGTTGGCGTCGCTTCTTGTTCTTTTTACTGGTGGTGCCCCTCCTCCGGGGTTCCTCTTTCGCATTTGCTCCTGAACCCCGCGTTGGAGTAGTTGGATTCGGTAGAGATTAGCGGCACTGGAGTAAGCCTCGTTGAGAGTCCGAGGTCTGCTTACCGCTAGTGCTTTTCGGGCTTCAAAGTTGAGGCCCGATACGAATCTCTCTATTTTGGTTACCTCGGTGGGGACAAGTTCGGGTGCGAAGCGTGCTAGTTCAAGGAATCGTTTGTGGTATTCCATAACGGTAGCTGTCCCTTGTTTCAGATGGAGAAACTCCTCGTTCATGGATGCTGTCACATGTGTTGGATAGAACCTCTCTCGTAGTCGCGTTTTGAGTTGTTCCCAGTTGAACCCCGGTTCTTGTTGGTAAGTGGGACCCTCGTGGATCCACCAGAGATCGGCCTCGTGTCCGAAGTAGAACGAGGCTATCTCCACGCGGCGTTCTTCTGGGCATTCCACTAACCCGAGAATTTTGTCAAGGGTTCGGATCCATTCTTCAAGGATTACGGGATCCTCCTCTCCTGAGAACGTGGGTGGTCGGTGGTTAGAGACTTGTCGGGCGAAGTCTGCGTTTGTGTTCGACGGAGGTGGTGGGGGCCTGTCGTTGCGGAGAGACACGTCTCTTAGTGCTTGGGCGACTTGTGTTAGTTGTTGTAGCGTTTGGGTTAGGGGGTCGTACGCGGCGGGTTCTGGAGTCCTTGATTGTCTTCTGTTGGGTGCCATGTTGTCGTCTTCCTGGGTCAATGTTTATAAGAACGTTAAATTGGGGCTTGGTATCCTTCTTTGGGGGAAAGTTTTTCTCCAGGTAAGGGAGGTTATGTGTAGGTTTCACAATCTCACCGCGTGTCCTAAGATTCCTGAATCCTATGTTCCTAAATACTTAGAGTTCGAGCCTATTGTCCTAAAGTCCGGTCTTAAGAGTCTTATCCTAGGGTCAAACTTAGGCTCTGATACCAACTGTAACACCCTAGATTTTCAAGATATTTAAAACTTATAAAATAAAGGTGAAATCTCATTAAGTCCCAATCAGAGTTCGAGAGTACGGGGTGCTATGCCACACCTGAGCTAGAGAACTCAGGTGCACAGGCTAACTAACTAATGTCCCAATAATATAAATGCATAAACATGGCACGCTGGCCGAAAGGGAAACTAACTACTTCTACGCTCCAAGCTCTAGCGCACTCCAGTGACTTATTCTTCTCTGCCTGAAAGCCAAATATATCTGTTTAGCGAGAGATGCTGGTAACCCACTCCAACACGTTGAAATACAATACATATAGATATATATACGTAGATATACGAAAAGTCATTTCGAAGCATAAGGATATATCCTAAGAGACTCTAGCTTTCAAATCAAGGAACCGACTCGACAGATAGGGGTACACACAATCAACAGTCATAATTAAGTATATACAATTCTTGACATAGGGCACAGTTATAAATAAACACAACCAATAATCACAATTAAACATGTATAGTTTACTAGCAAGAATCCTATGGTCACGTTTCCATAACAGTCACAACATCAATCCTTCCTATCTCATCATATAGCACACTTTGTTGGCGCCACAGGACTAATCGCATGCCCATACATGAGGGTCAGCGCATATAGCTCTGACACGGCCCCGCAGCACCCTGCCCCGTCTCACATTACGGAGGAGTCGATCGCAACCGACTGATGAACCGCAGTTCTATATAATATTTATATACCTGACCGGTCTTTACCAGCCTGGTTAACAGTTGGGATGGTTCTCAGCCCATTCAACTGCCCGTATAGTGGATCTTTGTCCTATATAATATTTATATACCTGACCGGTCTTTACCAGCCTGGTTAACAGCCGGTATGGTTCTCAGCCCATCCGACTGCCCGTATAGTGGAACTTAGTCCTATATAATATTTATTTACCTGACCGGTCTTTACCAGCCTGGTTAACAGCCGGTATGGTTCTCAGCCCATCCGACTGCCCGTATAGCCCAATTGATCTCAACCAAATCAGGGTAACATGCACACATAACACTTAGCAAGCACATGCAGCCCATATTAGCACATTGGGAAGGGGGGAAAAACGTATAACGAAACCTATGCGTGGTCATCCACAACTAGGAATACTCCTAAGGGGTTCATACTTCTTATACCTGGGTCAACGGGATACCAATTCAACTAGCATGCAATATATAAGACTCATACAACCTACGAACGGTACCTGAAACATCAAACTAGACATAGGCACGATAGACGGAGTCCATTGGGACACCACGGGGGTCGGGGAAACATCAAACGGGGAAGCCGGGGTCCCGAGTGTGGGAATTTCCAGCGGGTAGCCGGTGGGTGGGGGTTCACCCGCCGGCGTTACTGTTCCGGGCAGCGGGTGCCCGGCGGGCAGCTGCCCGCCCGCCGGCTGCCCGCTGCCGGAACTGCCCCTTTTTGACCGCAGGTAGGTGGCGGGTCCCCTACCCCCACCTACCCCCCACTGACTCATTAACACCAAAAACACCCCGGGAACATTCGTGGAACCCGAGACCATGCTCAGTCACTTTCAAACGCTATTGATAACACACGTAGACAATCAACGGATCAAAATTAAGAAACAATCGGCACATAACCTAACATGCTTCTCTAATTATAATAAACACCCAATCATGCTAATTCCCGCCCAATATACCAAGAATAACACCATACGAATTCCACGATACAACCTAGGGTTCTAATTATTTCTAAACCAACCAGAACACAATTCATCTTCTAAAATCAAGATTCGGTAGGAATATCATATAACTATCAAGAACCTCATATAATCATTAAGAACATCAAGAGCACCATGTAATTATCAAGAACGTCATTTAATCATCAAGAACGCCATAATTATCAAGAGCTCATCATCGTCAAGATCATCAAGAATAACCATGGAATCATAACACCAATATAACGAATCATCAACATACAATAATATGGGGGATCCTAAGGGGGAATCATAACTATGAAAATAGGTTTTGTTGAGACATGGGTTACCTCTTAGCCTTAATTAATTCCTTGGCTATCAAGGGTCTTTCTTTAAGCTTTCTTGCTTTCTTGATTTCTTCTAGGGGATTCTTGGAGCTCTTTGGGGTGGTGGGGCGTTTATTGTGGTGGGGGGTTTCTAGGTGCCTCTTAAGTCCCCTATTTATATATTTAGGAGTCCTAGTTAGGAACTAATATTATGGGCTTGCTAGTTCTATCTCTTTTGGAACTAAGGATTGGGTTTAGGGATAAGGGCCCGTGGACTATGGTGGGCCTTTCCTAATTAATTATTGTGATTTAATTCTTTCTTTTGGGTAATTGATTAAATGATTTAATTGATCTTAGGGGTCGTAACACGGGGTGTTACAATGAGGGTCCTCTCTTGGGTTAACTCTTCTGACAAACTTTGAGCCCCCAACCCACCACTTCTTCTTAGATCACGGGACGATGGAAGGTAGCTACGCTGGGGCTTACTCTAGTAGACGTACCACTTCGAATCCATTGTTCAACTACACTAGGATTGTTACGAACTCCTGTTGTCCTGGGTCTCTTGGTGGCATCACACACTTCTTCAAACGGCACGATACGCCGACGAGGAGACATCGCAAACTTCTACAACAACAACACGGTTACCAAAAAGACAACAAACAAGCTAATAACTGAAAGCAAAACTCAGCTCACCGCGCCACCTAGAGTCCTAAGCCTAACACTTAAATTCTTAAGGTCGCTTTAAGGTCTCAAACTACACTTAGCCACTTAGAAGTCTAGACTTTACCCACCTAGGCACAAACCTAGCCTTTGATACCAACTGTAACACCCCCTAAATTCCATGCTATTTAAAGCCTTAAACATGCCGATATCTAAACCAAAACATTAAACACAGCGGAAGACTGAAAGAGGAAATATATAAACTGGAAGTAAAGGGGTGCTATGCTACGCTCACCCAGAGGTGAACACACAGGCTAACATCTGCATGTTCAACTTCTAAAAACCACATAACAAGGTACTAAGTCTAAATTGGCTCACAGGACACAAAACATAAGGGAGGAGCTACACTAGCTGGCACTAAACCGCGCACTCATTTAAACATCACCTGAAAGAAACACATAAAACATGGGACGACGCCCGGTCAGCGAATAATGCTGGTAACCCACCAATCCATGTGAAATATCATACATAGATATGATATATATATGTAAAATCATTTTTGAAATGGAATATACATATATATGTTCAAAACCCAGAGCAGAAGTCAACACAAGACTCAAAGCACTCACAACAAGATAAGGGAACACATCCCAAGACCACAAAGGACAACAACGACTAGCAAGGATGGCTCAAGGTATAATCTATCATCACACAATAGATTAACACCCGACATACACAACTCAAAAGAATAAGGACACAACCAATGTCAACACATGCCAAGGCAACACATGCCTTTGTGACAACACCTGTCACAAGAAGAGAACTCACAATAACGGCTACACAAGCCCTCGTGACATCACCCATCACGAATTGATATGCCTCCCTTATGCCCGGTTCCAACCTTATGGCTACCCCCAACCTTATTTCTAGTTCCAACCTTTACCTCTAGGACCCCTGTACACCAAGTCCAACCTTTTTCCTTCCGAGGACCGTCGTCCCCATCCGCCCACAAACCGCCAACAAA
This sequence comes from Ipomoea nil, assembly GCF_001879475.1. Lineage (NCBI taxonomy): Eukaryota > Viridiplantae > Streptophyta > Magnoliopsida > Solanales > Convolvulaceae > Ipomoea > Ipomoea nil. The sequence continues at coordinate 2,234,149 of NW_017617687.1, read as the reverse complement.
ACCAACAATTCATAGTACACGAGGGTACCGATCACACACATGGCAACACATGCCTCCCAAGAAATACGTGAACCCGACACACATGTCACAAACTCCATAATCACGTCATGGCCACCATGAGGACCACTGCAATACCTTGGTGACTAGTGTCCCATACCACTAATCGTGCAATCCAGGTAAAGCCACGCACACATCACACCTCAACAGGAATCAACTAACGGATCACAACGAAGATATGAAACCATACTCAATCAAGGAATGGAACACAGTCCAACATCAACGATGAATAACACAAGTCATCATCAACGATGAATAACAGAAGTCATCATCAAAAATAGGAAGGTACAAACAACTGTTGAGAAAGAAGATGTAGAATAAGTTTTTATTACTTGCTTGTCTCAATGAGGAGACAATAGATAAATATATATACAGACTAAGAGACACAATCCTAATAGACACAACCCTACACAACTTCAACAGCTATATTTCTACAGACACAACTTTTGTGTTTCAACACTCCCCCTCAAGCTGGAGCATGTATATCATATGCACCAAGCTTGTTACAAATGTATTCAATCCTATGACTTCTTAAAGCTTTAGTAAATATATCAGCTAATTGATTATTTGAGCCTATAAAAGATGTAGTAATATCTCCAGAAGTAACTTTGTCTCGAACAAAATGGCAATCAATTTCAATGTGTTTCGTCCTTTCATGAAAAACTGGATTTGATGCAATATGCAAAGCTGCTTGGTTATCACAAATGAGCTTCATGGACTCCTTTGTACAAATCTGCAGTTCGGTAAGGAGGTTTTTCAACCACACAAGTTCACATGTTCCAACGGCCATAGATCGATATTCGGCTTCTGCACTTGATCGAGCAACAACATTTTGCTTTTTACTTTTCCAAGAGATTAAGTTGCCACCAAGAAAGATACAATATCCAGATGTTGATTTTCTATCCCATGCACCTGCCCAATCTGCATCTGTGTACCCAATAATTTCAAGGTTTCCATGGTCTTTGTATAACAAACCAGTGCCTGGAGATTTTTTAATATATCGTAAAATCCGAATGGCAGCTTCCCAATGACTTTCACGTGGAGATGCCAAGAACTGACTAACAACACTTACCGCAAAAGAGATATCAGGTCGAGTTACAGTTAAATAAAGTAATCTTCCAACCAATCGTCTATATTTTCCCGGGTCTTAGATAAGCTCCCCCTGGTCTGGTAGGAGTTTGATATTTGGATCCATAGGAGTGTCAAGAGGTTTGCAATTCATCATACCTGTGTCTTCTAGTATATCCAATGCATACTTTCTTTGTGATATGCAAATTCCTTGCTTGGATTGTGCTACTTCAATTCCCAAAAAGTATTTTAACTTCCCCAGATCTTTTGTTTCAAAATGTTGGAATAGATGTTGTTTCAACAATTGTATTCCTTCAACATCATCTCCTATAATGACAATATCATCAACATATACAACAAGATAAATGCTCTTACCATGTTGATGTCTATAAAAGACGGAATAGTCAACTTTGCTTCGATTTAAACCAAAATTTTGCACTACTATGCTGAACCGTCCAAACCAGGCACGAGGAGATTGTTTTAGACCATAGAGAGAACGTTTGAGCTTACAAACCAAGTTACTCTCCCCCTGAGCAACAAACCCAGGAGGTTGCTCCATGTAGACTTCTTCCTCTAAATCTCCATGCAGAAAGGCATTTTTAATATCTAACTGATGCAAGGGCCAATGATGAACGGCAGCCATAGAAAGAAAGATTCTGACCGAAGCAATTTTAGCTACTGGTGAAAAGGTGTCAGTGTAATCAATCCCAAAAACCTGTGTATATCCTTTAGCTACCAGTCGAGCTTTAAGTCTATCAACTTGTCCATTGGGCCCAACTTTCACAGTATAGATCCATCGGCAACCAACAGTTGTTTTACCTTCGAGTAATGAAACTAACTCCCAAGTTCCCGATGAATGAAGAGCAGCCATTTCATCAATCATAGCCTGACGCCAACCAGGGTGGGAAAGGGCTTCTTTAACAGATTTAGGGGCAGAAACAGAAGATAAACATGTGATAAAAGCATTATATGAAGGTGAGAGATTATCATATGAAATAAAGTTGTATATGGGAAAGGGATTTCGTGATGACCTGTTACCTACACGACTTGCAATAGGAGAGCTTGTTGCCGGAACCGGGTTCGAGGGCATAGATAGCTCGAGAGATGAATCAGTTGGGATTTCATCGATTTGAACTGTCGCGGGTGGTCGAGAGCGGCGATGATAAGTGTAAGGAAAGGGGGTAACACCGTTGTTTTGTAAAGGAGGTTCAGTAGGTGAGGGACTAGGATTTCTAGGTGATGACGGATCTTGAGGTAAATGTACCTCGGTCCCTCCTTGAAAAGTAGGAACAGGAAGAACATCAGGAAAATGAGAGATGGAGGTCGGTAAACTAGACGAAAAGAAAGGTGTTGATTCAAAGAAAGTAACATCAGAAGATACATAAAATCGATGCTTATCAGGAGAATAACATCTGAAACCCTTTTGCAACCTAGAGTACCCAACAAACATGCATTTTAAGGATTTTGGAGAAAATTTATCACGCCCTGGGGTAGTGTCCCGGACAAAACAGGTGCACCCAAAAATTTTTAAAGGAAGAGTATGAAGAGGCTTATCGGGAAATAAAATATTATAAGGTATCTTACCATGTAAAACAGATGAAGGCATACGATTTATTAAATAACAGGAATGAAGGATAGCATCTGCCCAGAATTCTGGAGGGACTTTATAGTGGAGAATCATGGTGCGGGCTGTTTCAACGAGATGCCGGTTTTTACGTTCAGATACCCCATTTTGTTGTGGAGTATCGGGACAAGATGACTCATGGAGGATGCCCGCTGAATCAAGAAAGTTAGATAAAGGAGTTGTAAAGTATTCTCCAGCATTATCACTTCGTAAAGTTTTAATAGACACCCCAAACTGATTTTTTATCTCATTAATAAATTTTTGAAGAACATTAAGTACTTCAGAACGGTTTTGCATTAAAAAGATCCATGTACAACGAGAAAAATCATCAGTGAAGGTAACAAAATATTTAAAACCAAGAATTGAATTATAACGAAAAGGTCCCCAAACATCAGTATGAACTAAGGAAAAAGGGAAAGCAGCTCTTTTATTAACACGATTAGGAAACGATGTTCTAGAATGTTTGCCAAGCTGACAGGCTTCACACTCTAGGGTAGATAAGTGAGACAAACTAGGGACAAGTCGCCGTAATTTTTTAAGGCTAGGATGTCCTAGTCGGTCATGGGCAAGGGAAGGAGGAATGGTAGCAGTGCAAACTGTAGAAGGGTTTGGGGTAGATAATCGATAAAGTCCTTCTGATTCATACCCCGAGCCAATCATCTTCCCCGAACGACGGTCCTGCATAATGACAGAATCAGAAGAAAAAGTGACCGTACAGTCCAAAGATTTTGTAAGTTGATGAACAGAAATTAAATTGAAAGGACAGTTAGGTATATAAAGAATTGAAGAGAGAGGCAAAGTAGGAAGGGGGGAAGCCTTTCCAATTGCAGTAGCCGTACTCTTGGACCCATTACCGAAAACAATAGATGGAAGGGACTTAGACTTGGTGAAATGAGAAAATAAAGATGAGTTACCAGAGATATGCTCAGAGGCACCTGAATCGATAACCCATGGTCCGCTCAGGCCAGATTGTGATACAAGGGCAGTATGAGTTCCATCAGTGTAGGCTGCAGGAGTTAAACCAGAAGCTTTGGGAGTGGCTTTAAATCGAACAAACTCTTCATACTCAGCAGCGGAAATGGTTCGAGAATTTGGTTCCCCAGGTTGAGATTGAGCAACACTTGCTTGCGTACGTATCGGTCTCCCATGAAGTTTCCAACACTGATCTCGTGTGTGCCCAGTTCTATTACAATAATCACACACTCTAGTGTTTTTCTGTCCACCACGATTGTTAGTTCGTCCACGACCACCTTGTGTGACTAGAGTAGATTGTTCGGTAGTGGATGTGTGAGTACTCGGAATGGAGGTGACCTGCAAGAGCCGTTTGAACAACTCGGTGGTCCCCGGGACAATGTTGCTTCCAAGAACTTGATTCCGGATGCTTTCAAATTCTGGACCTAATTTGGTTAAGAGAAGTATGACAAAGAATTTCTCTCGTTGGGTAAGTTGCTCTGCGGGTGTACCACCAATAGGCATGAGTGTACCAAACTCAGCAATCAAACTTTGGGCTTTGCCAAGAAAAGTTTCCATATCAATACCATCTTTCTTCAAGTTAACCAAATTGTCAACAACATTATAGAATTGAGAGACATCATTAGTGTACAGAGATTGAGCTTGACTCCACACCCCGACACATGTCTTAAAGGGCCGGAATAAAGGCAACAATTGTGGAGAAAGAGACTGCCAAAGGAGACTACAAAGTTGAGCATCTAACCTTTGCCAAACTGTTTTTTCTTTTTCCGGTATCATATCCACTTCTTTTTGCAAGTGGTCAACAACACCTTGGCCCATAAACCATAATTCTACGGCATCCGACCAAGAGTGGTAATTTTGAGAACCACATAATCTTTCAGAAGTGATTACCGGGTTTCCAGACAGATTAGGCACATAAACAGAGCTCGAAGAAGTAGATAAATTATTGGCAGGAGAAATAGTACCCGAATTAGCAGAATTTCCGTCGGAAGACATCGTGACCAAAAATAAATCTGATTGCACGGAAGGAAAGGAGGAGAGCCGACGATACGATCTGGAAAATCTCGCCGGAAAAGGCCGCCGGAGAAGGCCTCACGCGCCGGCGCGTGGTGTCGGAGCGCCGGCGACGCGGTGGCGCGTGGAGGAGATTCCGGCGACCGGAATTGATGGGTAATGGTCGCCGGAGGATGGGTAAGGCGGCTGTAGTACTAATTTGATAAAATATCTCACCAATAGCAAGTAATTTGAAAAATTAATTTCGAATGAACAGTAAATGTACTGTTCACCGGAAAAAAAATTTCAAATTTTGACTTTTGGCTCTTGATACCATGTTGAGAAAGAAGATGTAGAAGAAGTTTTTATTACTTGCTTGTCTCAATGAGGAGACAATAGATAAATATATATACAGACTAAGAGACACAATCCTAATAGACACAACCCTACACAACTTCAACAGCTATATTTCTACAGACACAACTTTTGTGTTTCAACAACAACAAACACGCTAGCATTTAAACACCGAACTCGCATGCTTATCAAACGGGTAAACCAAACGTAGCTTCGAAGAACACACAAGACTCATCACGGTTCAACGAAACACAATGTTGAACACTTAGCACGATTCAAGACACCAAAACCAACATGGATTCCTTGTGACACCCCAAAAATCCACATTCAATCCATGGGTTAATTGAGTAATTAATCCTATTTTATTTGAAGTATTAATTCCAAAAATCCTGATTTTTAATACTCAAGGACTAGTATTTGACTAGTCAACCTTAAAGTTGTGTTGTACCTTGAGCTTTGAGGGGAGTTCCCTTGTTCCTTACACTTTCTAAGGGTTAGTAAGGGTATTCTTGACTTTTCACCAAGAGTTAGTATTGTAACCTATCCTAGAAGACTTCTTCATTTCATTCCATACATTTCCTAGAAATTAGCTCTACCTTCTCTCTAGAAAAGAAGTGTAGCTTATTCTCCAAGCCAAGTTGAGACCCTTGTCAAGATTCCAAGATTTTCATCCAAGATTCAACCTTTCACCTATTTGGGCATCTAGGAGGGTAATATCTATGTTCATCTTGTGTTTTTGGTTCCATTTTAGTTGTCCTTTTCTTAAAGGTAGGATCTTTACGATCTTTTGGTTTGATCTTGAAGTGGGTTTGGAAAGTAAGCCTTGTGGGGAGCTTGTTGTGGTGTAAAATGAAGTCTTTTGGTCTACAAGAGGTAACCCATGCTCTAAAAAACCTATTTTGCTTACCTATATGTGATTTCTTGGATTCTACTTGTGTTTTGTTATGAAATGTGAGGGTTTATGCCTATGTCTTGTGATAATGCATATCTAGAGCTTGTGTTTGGGGTTCCTTTGTGCCATTTCTTGGAATTTTCCATGGTTCAAGTCATTTTGTTGTGTTGGGTGAGATTTGGCATGTTTTGGACATGAATTTGTGTTTGGAGAAGAAAATCCCCGAAGGGATTTGTTGTGGAACAGGAATGTTCCCGCGGGCGGAACGGCGGGCGGGGCACCACCCACCGGCCTACCCACGGGTACAGTGCCATGTGGGAATGTGTTCCCGCAGGCGGAACCACGGGTGGAGCACTACGCGTGGGTCCACCCGCGGGTACACGAGTGGAGTTGGATCGGGATTTGTTCCCCGTGATTCGTTTGACTCGGTATTTGATCTTTTGACTTCCCGTTGTTCTTTTGTGGAACTATTTGAGTGTCTTCTTGATGTTTCGTATGTCTAGAACTATATGGTAGGTATCCAAGTAGGACTTTGGTGTCTTGAATCGTGCTAAGTGTTCAACATTGTGTTTCGTTGGACCAAGAGGTGTCTTGTGTGTTCCTTGGAACTATCTTGAGTTTCTTCTTTGTTAAGCAAGCTAGTTTATTGCCTTAATGCTAGCATGTGTGTGGTTTGTACCTTCCATTTGGTTGATGATAACTTGTGTTATTCATCGTTGTTGTCTTTAGGATGTGACCCGTTCCTTGATTGAGTATGTTTCATACCTTCGTTGTGATCCGATTGTTTGACTCTTGTTGAGTTGTGGTGCGTGTGTGGCTTTACCTGGATTGCACGATTAGTGGTATGGGACGCTAGTCACCAAGGTATTGCAGCGGTCCTCGTGGTGGCCGGGACGTGATTATGGAGTTGTGGCCTTTGTGTAAGGTTTACGTTTTTTGGGGATAACATGTGTTATTCGGGCATGTGTTGCCGTGAATTGGTGGTCTCGTTGGTGGCCGTTGGTGGGGACGACGGTCCCGGGGGAATAAGGTTAGACTAAGAAGTACAGGGGTCCTTGAGGTAATGGTTGGAAGAATATATAAGGTTGGGGTAGCCATAAGATTGGAACAGGGCATAAGGAAGGCATACCAAATCGTGATGGGTGATGTTGCGAGGGCTTGTAAAGTCGGCGTTGTGTGTTCTTCTCTTGTGACGTGTGTAGTCACGGAGGCATGTGTTGCTTCGGCATGTGTTGCCGTTGGGTGAGTCTTTGTCCTTCCCGTTGTGGTTAGCCTTTGTGGTTTGGGATGTGTTCCCATGTCATCTTTGAGAGTGATGAGTCTTGTGTTGACTGTTGATCTTGGTTTTGACTTATATATATGTATTCCGTTTTGAAAATGGTTTTACACCTTATATCTATCTATGTATGATATTTCACATGTATTGGTGGGTTACCAGCATTTATCGCTGACCGAGCGTCGTCCCAATGTTTATCTTTGTATCTTTCAGGTGATGTTTAGACGAGCGCGACGTCTAGTGCTTGGTAGCTCAGTGCCCTCATCCTTGTTTTGTGGCTTGTGCGCCAACGTAGTTTTAGACTGATGTTTTGGGATAGATGTATACACTTGCAGATTGTTTGCCGTAGCGTTTACCGTGTTTGGTAGACGTGGCGTGACACCCGGTTCAGATTTCTTTTATCCAGTTTTTGTTTTATCTTTCGTTGTGCTAGTTTTGTTGTTTAATCTGCTTGTGGTATCAGAGCCTTGGTTTTGAGAATTCTAAGCGACCTTAAGAAGCTAAGTGTTAGGCTTAGGACTCTAGGTTGCGTGGTGAGTTGTGTGTTGCTTTTTGTCTCGCTTGTTTGCTCTCTTTTGGTGACCTCGTTGTTGTTGTAGAATTTTGTGATGCCTCCTCGTCCCCGTGCTCGCACCCCGGAGACGCCGACCAACGAGCAGCTTGCTCAGAATCTCTATCAGCTGACGCAGACGATGCAGACGCTCAGTGAAGCCCTGCTGAAAAACAATCAAGCTGTGCCGCCTCCTCCCTCTACTGGGCATCGTGATGTAGGTCGTTTGGTGTCAGGGCATCGGCCGCCAACCTTCGCTGGAGAAGAAGACCTGGTAGTCTTGGAAGAGTGGCTACAGGTGTTTGATAAGATCTTCGTCGTTGTGGGTTGCCCTGAGGAGAGAAGAGTAGAACTGGCAACGTTCTACTTCTGCCAAGAAGCTGATCTGTGGTGGGTCCACGAAGGTCCGACCTTCCTTGAAGAGCCTGGATTTGATTGGACCGCGCTCAAGGACAGAATGCGCGAGAGGTTCTACCCAGCGCATGTGCGAGCCGCCATGTTTGATGAGTTCCTTCATCTGCAGCAAGGATCCTTATCTGTGGTCGAATACCACAAGAAATTCTTAGAGTTAGCGCGCTTCGCGAGGATGCTTGTGCCAACAGAGCTTGCTAAGGTTGAGCGTTTCATTGCCGGTCTGAATTATGAGGCACGAAAAGCGTTGGCGGTGAGTAGGCCCAGCTCCCTTAAGGATGCGTATCTGTGTGCCGCGGATCTGTATCGTGTTTAGTAGCTTCAGAAAGGATCGTTTGAGCTAGCTAGGAAGAGGGTTGAGGGCGAAGGTTCTTCCACCTTCAAGAAGCCCCGACCGAGTTTTCAAGTCAAGGCCGTGTCATCTTCTTCTCAAGGACCCATCAGGGTGGAGCATCAGGATCAAGTTAAGTCGGTTGTTTGTCGAAGATGTGGGAAGGTGCACGCAGGCCAAGATTGTTATGGCCAAGCGTTTAGATGTTTCCGATGCGGGGATCGTGGTCACAGAGTCGCGGAGTGTCCCTAGCTTGCCGGTCAGAGAGCGTTGTCGCCACCCCCGAGAGCCGGAGGAGCACCTGGAGGGAGTTCGGGTCGCAGAGCAGTCGGAGCTAGGCCACCTGGAAGAGTTTTTGTGATGGCGCGTTCTCATGCTGAGTCGGAGGGCTTGATGGAGGATGAAGTGGCAGGTAACCCCTTTCTTCAAGCCTATCCTTGTTTCTTTTTCCAAAATCATCGTGTTCGTTGTGTCTTGAGTGTTACCTTGTGTTTTGTAGTTGTCTTTTGCTTGACAATCTTTGGTATACCTTTCTTTGATAACAAATCTTTTGAGGCTTAGTGTAGACTCTTCTTGCTAAGTGATTCCTTTAGTTTGGTATATAAGCTTGGTTGAGAAGTTAGCAATCCATTCTTGTCATTTTTTGCGATTTGGGCCAATTCTACAATCTTTATGCTTGGTTGTTCTTACAACAATTCATTGTGAGCTTCCTAAATTTTCCAAGTATTCTTTGAATTGGGAAATAGCAAAATTCATACCAAAAATCTTTCCATGTGTAGCTTAAAAGCCAAGCTTAATGCTTAATTAAACCGTTGAGTTTCGAACCCGAGCCTAATCTTTGTCAACCCAACCTTTAAACCACTTGAGCCAATTGTCTTTCTTGAAACCTAACCAATTTTAAATCCATTTAAACCATAAATTCCCACTTTACCCAAAATCCCCAAATTAAATCATCTTTTTCCTCAATTTCTCCCAAATCCCTAAATTTCGCAAACCTGCTTCCCTCTTTTTCTTCCCTACTCGTGAACCACCGAAGCCCACCCCCATCCGTAGCTTCACCTACAACCCACCACCACCACCTGCCCGTCGTCGAGCCACCACCGAACCGCCTTGCCGCCGCCGCCGTCGCCGGGAGATGCCGTGCCGCCGCCGATCTGCTATCGCCGAGAGAAGCAGCGAGAGAGAGAGAGATAGAGAGAGAGAGAGAGAGAGCAGCTTGAGAGAGAAGAGAAAGAGGAGGAGCCTTGGGTCCTTTTTGATGAGCTTTGGGTCCCCTTCAATCATGCCTAGAAGGTCAAGTTTGGCAAGGAAAGCGGAATGGGTGGATACCCATTACCTCGTTCTCGAAGGTAAAGCTTTTGATCCGGAATCTTTTCCTAGTTCTTTGTTGGATATGCTTAGGTATCTAGGTTTGTTCGATGTGTTTCTCGCCATAAGGGTCGAGACTTACCCGAGTTTGGTGAAAGAGTTTTATCGTCACATGGTTGTGACAAAGGAGGGTGATAAGTTGGAGATCACCTCTAAGGTGAGAGGTGTGAAGGTTGTGTCATCTGAAAAGAGGTTGGCTCAGTTGTTGAGTTTGTCTGCTACCGGAGTGGCTCAGTACAGTGGTCATGCTTGGATTAGTACGGATACCATGGGGTACCGTGACTATTTGAGCAATCTGTTGGGCCGTACGAGTGGTTTCACTCAAGCCTCTAGGCCAGAAAAGAAGTGGTTGTCTGCGGAGCAAAGGATCTTGGTGATGTTGGTGTCGGATTGTTTGTTGCCTAATAACAATAAGAGCAGTTTGTTGGGTAAGTTGGAGTGCACCTTTGCCTTTTGCCTCAAGAACATGGTTAAGTTTAACCTGCCTGCTTTGATGATGCAACACATGGTGTTTTGTCGGGATCACAACCGGAAGAGCTTGCCATATGGGATGGTGTTGAGTTGGATCTTGGTTAAGAAAGGTGTCAGTGTAGACGGTTGCCTCCCGAAGGCCGTGGGAAAGATGGTGATGGATACCACCAATCTCCGGAGTTATAATCTATTTCAGTTGGATGATGGTGAGTACATCACGCTTGAAGAGGTTGCAAGGAAAGCACTTGATGAGAGGGCGGAGTTAGCTGCTGAGCTTGGAATCCATGCCGGGAAGTTGAGCCTCGCAGTTTAGAGTTTGGGCGGTGACGAAGAAGTTCAGGAGGAAGCAGACCAAGAGGAAGAAGTTGGAGCACCAGAGGCCACCGAAGCTGAAGAAAGTGATTCGGACAATGAGGAAAGCCGGAGAAGGAAAGAAGCTCGCACGATGAGGGAGCATGACGTCATGGCGCATGAGGAGCGCGTTACCACTTTGCTTCGTCAGCAGAACAGCATGATCGCCGAAGGCTTTGCGTTTATGAAGGCGCAGTTCGTCGCCGTGCATCAGAGGCTGGATCAGATTGAAGCCAGTTCTAGCCGCAGAGATGAAGACGAAGAGGAGTCTGAAGAGGCCGAGGAGTCGGAGAGTGAGGAGTTTTAGCTTGTGTTGCGGTAATCCCATTCGCCTTTTTCCTTGTTGTTTCCTTCTTAGCCGTTGTTAGCTTGGTGATAGGTTGTTGTTTGCTTTGAGTGCTTGCTTGCTTTTGTTTGTTTCCTTGTTGTTTAGCTAGCTTGATAGTTGGTGTTTGGAGTTAGTAGTCTAGTTCTTAGTTGTGGTCTAGAAGTTGGTGGTTGTGTTGAGGTTAGAGTTCTTGATGCTCAATCTATCCGTTTGTTAACCTCTTGCCAATCATTGAATTTGAAATGCCTTCTTTCTTGCTTTGGAATACTTCTTTGCTTTGGAATCCTTGAGAGTTCTTTTGGAGTCTTTGGCCAAAAGAGTTGTTCTTGAACTTCTTGTCACAATGTCATTTCCTTTCACCGTTTGCTTTTAATTCGTCGTACCCAAGCTTCGGGGACGAAGCTTCTTTGAAGGGGGAGAGGATGTGACACCCCAAAAATCCACATTCAATCCATGGGTTAATTGAGTAATTAATCCTATTTTATTTGAAGAATTAATTCCTAAAATCCTGATTTTTAATACTCAAGGACTAGTATTTGACTAGTCAACCTTAAAGTTGTGTTGTACCTTGAGCTTTGAGGGGAGTTCCCTTGTTCCTTACACTTTCTAAGGGTTAGTAAGGGTATTCTTGAATTTTCACCAAGAGTTAGTATTGTAACCTAACCTAGAAGACTTATTCATTTCATTCCATACATTTCCTAGAAATTAGCTCTACCTTCTCTCTAGAAAAGAAGTGTAGCTTATTCTCCAAGCCAAGTTGAGACCCTTGTCAAGATTCCAAGATTTGCTTCCGAGATTCAACCTTTCACCTATTTGGGTGTGATACCCCGATTATTTTAATATTCTGCTATAAATATTATTTCTTTTAGTGGATAATTTTCCTATATACATATTATTATAAATAAACTATTTTTACTACATTATTCTATTAGTATATATGTACACGTATTTTTATGTATATTAAATATACATATGTGTTTATATAATTATAATATAAATATTTCTACTAACGTTGTACTATATATATATATATATATATATATATATATATATATATATATATATATAATTGAGTTCATTCATACATGTATATGTATATATATATATATATATATAATATATATATATATATATATATATATTATAGTGTATAATCATTGTATATTATTTATAAAATAGTGAATGTGGTCTTGATTGGAGTCTAGGTTAATGTAACATGTGGATAATTTTCTAGTCAAACTAATTACACATATCACTCCATTATTTAAATTCTTGATTTGTAAATTACAAGCCTAATTGCTCACCTTCCATTTTTCCTCATGGTTGACCAAGATAAATCTTCTTCTCCTCTCTTTTTCTCCTTGTTGTGGTCGAAAATTACCGTCTCATTTCCTCTCCATTGGCTGAAAAACATCACTCCATTTGAAAAAAAAATTTCTTTTCGATCTTCTTCAACAATCAAGAGTTGATCAAGTCTTCTTCTTCTATTCATCTAGCAAGCCAGAACATCGATTATAGGAAATTGTACGGTGTGCAATGGATTTTATTTTTTTGACTCCTAATAGGTAAGATTTATGTCTACCTAAAATTTATTTACCCCAAATTAAAATTATTTTACTATGTGTTGGATAATTATGTGAAATATGATTTGTGATTATGATGTTTCGATTGATTATTATGAATTTATGTGATTTGTGGAGTTATTTGAATTGTTATGAGATTTGTGGTATATTGGTGAAATAATTAGTATGTGGTAGTATAATTGGTATTTTTAATACAGTCATTAGGTATGAATTATTGGTACATTGTATTTGGTGTATTAGTATTGGTTGGATAATTAGCGTTGATGGATTATTTATATTTGGATCATGGCATGCTAATTGTTATAATGGTTGCAGATACAAGTGTAAGGTTGAAAATATTACTTGGGTGAAAAGACTTTTGATGTAAGATGCGAATTTTGAAAGTTATAGTTACATATATATTTTGTCTCGAAGGATGGTGATACTTGGAGTTTTGAACTCTCCTTTTTGGTTACTATTATTATTATGAAAGCTGAGATCTCTCTAATTGGATTGGCCACCGGTTCGTAGATTCGTCCGGTTTATATATTTTGGATTTGGTTTTAGATATGGTTTGGTTCGGAAGCTTGAAATTTTCCATTTGGACCCGTTCCTCCTTGACACTGTATATATTAACTATTGTTGGACATGTGAAAAGTTTAACCAATTATTTGGAAAATCTACCTTTTGTGGTTGTTTTGAGAGTTCTGGATACTCTCTATTTGGTGGTTATCTTGAGAGATTGGAAACTCTCTTTGGATTATTAAATTGTGAGTTTGGTAATTTTCCTTAATAGGTTATATGGAAATTTTGAGGATATGGTTATATGAAAATGTTGAGATAAAGGTTTATGGAGAATTTTGAGGAAAGAATAATGGTTGAATAATTTTGGATTATGGATAGGCAATGCCTTAGTCGATTTGCTAGAAGTTGTTATGGATATTTTTGTAATTGGATGTGTGATTTCCTCTATATATATATATATATATATATATATATATATATATATATATATATATATATATATATATATATATATATATATATATTAAATGATTAAATACTATTGGTATTGTTGAGAATAAAAATGTTATAAGGGGTTTATGTGCAAGTTATATGCTCCTATGTGTTATGTGTTATGTGCAAATGTTTTACAGGGTGGAGTAAGTCTTACCACCTGTTGTATGCTGAATTTGTCCCCCCTTTAGTTCTTTTGCAGGTGTTGTTGCATGGCATTTAGAGCATGAGAGCGAACCCTTCTAAATTAGTCTTTTGGAGTTGTTATCTTTATTAGATAATCTAGAGGTTGTATTTAATGCATTGTAATAGAATATATTATGGGTTGTTTTAGTAGTGTTGGTTTTAGCCTGTGCGTTTAGATATAGCTTCTATCTAAACGTGGCGGTAGCATCCCTTTTCCCCTTGTTTTGTTTAGCTTCCGCAAACTATACAATGGTTTCTAATTAAATAAAAGAAGAAAAGAATAAAGTTTTCTCGATTTTTGGTCGTGGAAAATTGGGGTGTTACATTGGGCATCTAGGAGGGTAAGATCTAAGTTCATCTTGTATTTTTGGTTCCATCTTAGTTGTCTTTTTCTTAAAGGTAGAATCTTTATGATCTTTTGGTTTGATCTTGAAGTGGGTTTGGAAAGTAAGCCTTGTGGGGAGCTTGTTGTGGTGTAAAGTGAAGTCTTTTGGTCTACAAGAGGTAACCCGTGCTCTACAAAACATATTTTGCTTACCTATATGTGATTTCTTGGATTCTACTTGTGTTTTGCTATGAAATGTGAGGGTTTATGCATGTGTCTTGTGATAATGCATATCTAGAGCTTGTGTTTAGGGTTCCTTTGTGCCATTGCTTGGCATTTTCCATGGTTCAAGTCATTTTGTTGTGTTGGGTGAGATTTGACATGTTTTGGACTTGAATTTGTGTATGGAGAAGAAAATCCCAGAAGGGATTTGTTGTGGAACAGGAATGTTCCCGTGGGCGGAACGGCGGGCGGGGCACCACCCACCGGCCTACCCGCGGGTACAGTGCCCTGTGGGAATGTGTTCCCGCGGGCGGAACCACGGGTGGGGCACTACCCGTGGGTCTACCCGCGGGTACACGAGTGGAGTTGGATAGGGATTTGTTCCCCGTGATTCGTTTGACTCGATATTTGATCTTTTGACATCCCGTTGTTCTTTTGTGGAACTATTTGAGTGTCTTCTTAATGTTTCGTATGTCTAGAACTATATGGTAGGTATCCAAGTAGGACTTTGGTGGCTTGAATCGTGCTAAGTGTTCAACATTGTGTTTCGTTGGACCAAGAGGTGTCTTGAGTTTCTCCGTTGTTAAGCATGCTAGTTTATTGCCTTAATGCTAGCGTGTGTGTGGTTTGTACCTTCCATTTGGTTGATGATAACTTGTGTTATTCATCGTTGTTGTCGTTGGGCTGTGACCCGTTCCTTGATTGAGTATGTTTCATACCTTCGTTGTGATCCGATTGTTTGACTCTTGTTGAGTTGTGGTGCGTGTGTGGCTTTACCTGGATTGCACGATTAGTGGTATGGGACGCTAGTCACCAAGGTATTGCAGCGGTCCTCGTGGTGGCCGTGACGTGATTATGGAGTTGTGGCCTTTGTGTAAGGTTCACGTTTTTGGGTGATAACATGTGTTATCCGGGCATGTGTTGCCATGAATTGGTGGTCTCGTTGGTTGCGGACGACGGTCCCGGGGGAATAAGGTTGGACTAAGAAGTACAGGGGTCCTGGAGGTAATGGTTGGAAGAAGATATAAGGTTGGGGTAGCCATAAGGTTGGAACAGGGCATAAGGAAGGCATACCAACTCGTGATGGGTGATGTTGCGAGGCTTGTAAAGCCGGCGTTGTGTGTTCTTCTCTCGTGACGTGTGTAGTCATGCAGGCATGTATTGCTTCGGCATGTGTTGCCGTTGGGTGAGTCTTTATCCTTCGCGTTGTGGTTAACCTTTGTGGTTTGAGATGTGTTCCCGTGTCATCTTTGAGAGTGATAAGTCTTGTGTTGACTATTGATCTTGGTTTTGACTTATGTATATGTATTCCTTTTCGAAAATGGTTTTACACCTTATATCTATCTATATACGATATTTCACATGTATTGGTGAGTTACCAGCATTTATCGCCGACCGGGGGTCGTCCCAATGTTTATCTTTGTATCTTTCAGGTGATGTTTAGACGAGCGCGACGTCTAGTCCCTGGTAGCTCAGTGCCTTCATCCTTGTTTTGTGGCCTGTGCACCAACGTAGTTTTAGACTGATGTTTTGGGATAGATGTATACACTTGCATATTGTTTACCGTAGCGTTTACCGTGTTTGGTAGACGTGGCGTGACACCCCGTTCGGATTTCTTTTATCCAGTTTTCGTTATATCTTCCGCTGTGCTAGTATTATTGTTTAATCTTCTTGTGTTAAGGCTTTTATATAGGTCTTGTTTGGGGGGGGGTGTTATATTCCTACAATATAGTTCTAGAAATACGAAACTTCTAGAAGACGCTCAAATAGTTCCATAAAAAAACATCGGGAAGTCAAAAGACCAAATACCGAGTCAAAAGAATCACGGGGAACAAATCCCAATCATACACCAAAGTGTACCCCGCGGGTGGACCCACGTGTAGGCCCCTACCCGTGGTTCTGCCCACGGGTACATTTCCCACCGGCCACTTGTACCCCGCGGGTGGGCGACGGGTGGACGCCTACTCGCCGTTCCGCCCGCGGGTACGTATACCTGCACAAAATAATTCCCTTCGCGGATTTTCAACTCCAAGCTCAAATTCAAGTCCAAAACATGCCAAAACTCACCAAATACAACAAAATGACTTGAATAAAAGGAATAGCCAAGCAATGGCACACAAGAACCCTAATAACAAGCTCTAGATATGCATTTTCACAGGACAATGCATAAACACTCACATTTCATAGCAAAACACATGTAGAATCCAAGAAATCATCATATAGGTAAGCAAAATAGATTTTGTAGAGCATGGGTTACCTCTTGTAGACAAAAACCTTCACTTAACACTTCACCAAGCTTCTAATAACACTCACCTTCCAAACCCACTTCAAGAACACACCAAAAAGATCATAAAGATTCTATCTTTAAGAAAAGACACCTTAGAAAACAATAAAAACGCAAGATGAACATTGATCTTACCCTCCTAGATGCCCAAATGTATGAAAGGTAGAATCTTGGAGACAACTCTTGAAGATTTGACAAAGCTTCAACTTGTCTTGGAAGAAAAGCTATCTACCTTTTTAGAGATAAGGTAGAGCTAGAATTTGGAAAGTGTATGGAGAGAAATGAGGGTGTTCTACTAGGTTAGCATACAATACTAACAAAAGGTGAAAAGTCAAGAATACCCTTATTAACATGAAGAGGTGTAAGGGAACAAGGGAACTCCTTACCAAGCTTAAGGTACAACCTTGACTTCAATTACTAGTCCCCGACTGTTGAATTTTCAGAATTTTTAGGATTTAAATTACTAATTGAAATAGGACTAATTACTTAATTAATCCCTTAATGGAATTCGGATTTCGGGGTGTCACAAAGACTCTTGTATAAATAGTGGGGCAAATACTCTTCCCAAACCAATGTGGGACAAAAGCTCGCTTTTTCCCTTCATTTTTCCAACTCAATGGGTCTACTTTGAGAATCAATATCTCATTCACCCATTATCCGTTTTAAGCGTACAATATATCAATCTCTTTGTCTCACTACGAAGAACCCGAATCCGCTTTGACCCGACCCAAATCGGAAGTGGACCCACTAATAATTTTACCACAAAATAGCCACTTAAAATGTTATTTTAATGCTATTTTTCCAACAAAATGTCAGTTCAGGGTATTTTGAAATCGAAAACAACTGCGTTCAACGGTCGATCCCTGCATCGGATAGGTAGGGATTACTATACCCTTTGAACTTTCCCTTGTGAAGATATGTTTACTCTACTAGCTATACAGTAGAACACGATCTCTTTGAACCGACTGCCGTTTGTGTAGACGATGACATATCTCACACAGGAACCTCTTAACCATGCTCTGTTCTCATGAGTGTACTCGTTTGGGTCGTGGGTCACCGTTCCTGGTTCTGCGAGAGTTTCTAATTAATTGTGCCCATCAATTATCCTTTGAAGCGACCCTCACTGCTCTCTTACATAAGTGATTCTTTCTGGAGTATCCCGCATACTCACATATGTCAACCGACATTCGAATCATTAAAGCATCAACTTGCTAGCCTTGTGCAGGAGTGACTATTTTTAACGAGGAGTGGTAGGGAGTCCGAGACCCCCATAATTTAGTTGTCCCATTGAACTTAGGTTCCAGCTAGGTTGGATATCCACTACAGAACTTTTAGTCCAAGACCTTTAGACCCATTCCATGTTCCAACTTCTCAACAACCATTTGCTCGCGACACGAGTCTAAGGCTCTCAGCTTAGATCCCGTCATGGATTTTAGCTATCACAAATCGTTTCGAGAATTTCCATAAACCAACTGCACTGGCCTACGTAAACACGTAGCCTTTAATGGACTTAGCGTCCTTTGATATCCATGCTATACTTTCCAAGTACAGCTAGATACCCCACGTAGTGCAATCCAAAGTCACGAGCATACCTCAAGTATCTCATAACTCTCACTATTGCCTTCTAGTTCGTGACACTAGGGTTACTCGTATATCTACCGAGTTCGTTAGCCGCAAAGGCAATATCCGGCCTAGTACAACCCATTAGATACAATTAAACTACCAAGAATCTGAATGTATTCTCAGTGAGAAGTACAATCTTTATGATTATTGGCTAGTTGTACGTGTAACACCCCGTGTTACGGCCTTCAATCCCGGATTAATTATTTAATTAATCCCGTTAATAATAATTATATATGATTTAATTCGGTTAGGTTTCCTTTAATTAATTAATAAGGTCCACCATGAACCGTGGACCCTTGCCTAAATTAGAGTCCTAAGCCTATTAGGAATAAAGAAAGTAAACCCACACGCCTCGAAGAATGAACCCGAACCTTCAACAAAGTCCTCGGGTTAGTGGAATACCCAGAGGAACGCCGCGTAGGGATAGCCTCATTCCACTTCAAGACACTAGGCTGATCTTTGATAAATCCACGAAGAACCCACTTATGGGCAACAACCAGGGGTTCAACTAGGAGTGCCTAGGGGCACGGCTACGGGGACGATTCCACCCCGCACCTGTAAGGGCAACCATGTACGAGGAAAATCCTCCACCTAAAACAAGGGATGACCACCATCAGGGAATACCACAAACGATCCCTCCAGCTGGCTCGTTTCGCGCCTGAATTAGATCCTACAGAGACAACCAAGATAAAGAAGTCTGTGACAGACTACAACTACGAAACCCAGAAGGCCCTAATTGTAAGCAAACCCCGCACACCCAACGAAGCCTACACCAGTAATGCCAACTTCTACCAAACGGGGAATTTAGGGACAAACCCGATAGAAGGAGTAACGGAAGTGGGAGACCGCTCCCTCCAGCATGAGCGAACCCTTCCGGAACTGGTCAAGAATGGGCGCAACTATCCCAGCCCGGAGACCAGGAACGCCAATTAAATGCAAGAAAGAAAAGTAGTACATAAACAACGTCTTTTCTCAATCGTTAGCACGAATTGTCGAAAAGGACTCGATATGACAAGAAGAGGCGACAGACGCATGGAAAGTATCATACAACTAGAGCCTCCAGACGATAAGGGTCTTACCTGGGAACAAGGACCTTGATGGTTTTAAGACACCGTAAGAAATACATGTAACACACAAAATCGCCAAAACACCATGCGACGTCAAAGGCAGTCAATCAATGCATTCCAAGGAAGAGAAATGCATCACCAAGCACTTGGTTACCAAAGGACTGAACATAGAACGAGCGACAAGCCGAGATCCAAGAAAAACCAAGAAGGCATATAATTAATCAAGCAAGGCAAAGACAAAGTTGGCTTATAACCAACCACCCGGTGAAGGTGACGAGGTTGCTAATTGGAAACCGGACCCGACCTACTGAGCAAAAAGAACATGCGAGAGTCTTGACTCATCTATAAACTCATACCTAAGGATCAATAAAACTATACGATGGGCCACCCTATGTATTCAAGTCCCTTCTATTGTGAACACGGACATGGGGCTTGTCGGGACTTGAATCTGTGCATTCTTGGGATTTTCCCCGAAGGAATTCACTCTTCCTAGTCACCTTCCCGCGGGTCCCCAAACGGGACCTTGACGCGTCCCCAACAGGAGCTTGGCAGGCGGACGACCGCCCACCTCGCGCCCACTGGTACAATGTGCTGATTTCTTAACTCCTCACTTTATTGATTCATGGCGCACTTGTGTGCCTCGATTGATGAACGCGAGTCTTGGGTAAAGAACCATGGGTCGCCCAAACATGGTGTCATCGGTAAAAGACCTTGACACGCAAGACACCATCGGAAAAGCACAACCAATCGCATTACACGTGGGGTTGAGGTTGGACTCTACGATGCAACCGACTAAGGATGATTGGCATAAAGGATTGTGCAAACCAAGGAGGCGAGTTGGGAACTCATGCTAAGGATGGACCGTGACTCCTTCAAACCATGGATATCGTTCAAGCAAATCAGAGGACTCCTTACAAGTTGTATGGAATCAAGAACTACGTAGTCCGTGGTGCTAGGAAAAAAGTAAAAAGCACATTTGTGCCAAGATCTCAAGGGTCAATAAGGACCCACAAGGAAATGAGATGACTCGTAAAGTCACCGAGTCATTCCACAACGAGGTTAAGTAACCAACTGCGCTTCAAAAGGAAAAGAGCATGCAAGGGCACCCTCACCATTAAAAGTAACACAAAAAGGCACAACTAGTCGAACCTCGGGGAAGACATGAAGTCTTACTAAGAATTTCATTCACTAAAGAGGAGATGAAATTCAATAAAAAGGGAAAATCAACCCAAAGTTTACCGACTCCCAAGAAACTTTCGGAAGAATTTGGGAAGTGCGCCCTAAGAGATTGGCTTGGTTGACCAAACTTGGTCAAGACCTTGGACGCATTAAAGAAGTAAGTGTTAAATCATCACGGGAGATTCCCTCAAGATAGGGGAGAAGGATGAAACCTTAGCCTGGGAAGCAAGGTCTAACAAGGATCTTAAAGTCAAGCAAGTGCCAACACCAAGGAAGAAGGATCATCAGTTCGTCAATACGTCGTGATCAAAGCATCAAACCAGAATAGTCACTTGAAAATCGAGAACCCTTAACCCATCCTAGCCGAATTCCCTTCCCTCCCTCGGAAAATCGGCCCCCTCCTTATTTCAAAACCCTTTCTACCCTTCAACCACACTCTTGATCCCCTATTTTAACGATTCCATACAAGGTGGCAACCTCGCACCTTAAGTTGCAACCTTGAAAACTTTGGTCCTAATTCCTAAATTCACTTTGTCCTCAGGTTTGAAACCCACTCTCTTAGCCCTTTAAACCTAATCGTTCCCAAAAACCCAGCACACATAAACATACAATTATACAGTTTCCCTGTAGAATGCTTTCGCTATAGGACCACCGTACTACTTTGGACTCGTTACCCCCGCAATGATTTCCAAGCTTCGGGGACGAAGCTTCTCGTAAGGGGGGGGAGAGTGTAACACCCCGTGTTACGGCCTTCAATCCCGGATTAACTATTTAATTAATCCCGTCAATAATAATTAAATATGATTTAATTCGGTTAGGTTTCCTTTAATTAATTAATAAGGTCCACCATGAACCGTGGACCCTTGCCTAAATTAGAGTCCTAAGCCTATTAGGAATAAAGAAAGTAAACCCTTTACTATTCAGATTCTAATTAGGAATCCTAGACCTAGTTATCTATTAGGAATAAAGGAAGTAGGCCTTTTACTATTCAGACTACGATTAGGATTCCCTTTAATTAATTAATATGGTCCACTATGGACCATGGACCCTTATCCCTAAAATAAGCCCTTAGTCCTATAAGGAATAGAATTAGTAAACCCATACCATTCAGACCCTAATTAGGAGTCTTAAATATATAAATAGGGATATAGGAGGCACCTAGATCTTTCACCACCATAATCTCTCACCACACAAGAAGTTCCAAGAATCCCCTTAGGAGAAATCACGAAAGAAGAAGGCTTAAAGAAAGACCCTTCATAGCCAAGGAATTAATTAAGGCTAAGAGGTAACCCATGTCTCAACAAAACCTATTTTCATAGCTATGATTCCCCTCTTAGGATTTCCCAATATTATTGTGTATTGATGATTTGTGATATTATTATTGATGATTGGTGGGATGATACCATGGGTGATCTTGATGATGAAAGGTTTTTAATAATTATGGTGTTCTTGATGATTATATGACGTTCTTGATAATTATATGGTGTTCTTGATGTTCTTAATGATTATATGAGGTTCTTGATAGTTATATGATATTCCTACCGAATCGTGATTTTGGAAGATGAATTGTGTTCTTGTTGATTTAAAAAAAATTAGAACCCTAGGTTATATCGTGGAATTCGTATGGAATTATTCTTGGTATATTGGGTGGGAATTCGCATGATTGGGTGTTGATTATGTTTAGAAAAGCATGATAGGTTATGTGCCATATGTTTCTTGATTTTGATCCGTTAATTGTCTACGTGTGTTATCAATTGCGTTTGAAAGTGTCTAAGCATGGTTTCGGGTTCCACAAAGGTTCCCGGGGCGTTTTTGTTGAAAAAGAGTCAGTGGGGGGTAGGTGGGGGTAGGGGACCCGCCACCTACCCGCGGCCTTCTTGGGCAACACCGGCAGCGGGCAGCCGGCGGGCGGGCAGCTGCCCGCCGGGCACCCGCTGCCCGGAATAGCTACCGCCGGCGGGTGAAGCCTCACCCACCGGCTACCCGTTGGTTTGCACCCAATTTGAGATTTTGGCTTCCCCGTTTGATGTTCCCCCGACCCCCATGGTGTCCCAACGGACTCCGTCTATCGTGTCTATGTCTAGTTTGATAGTTCGGGTACCGTTCGTAGGTTGTATGAGTCTTATATATTGCATGCTAGTTGAATTGGTATCCCGTTGACCTAGGTGAAAGAAGTATGAACCCCTTAGGATTATTCTTAGTATGTGAAGGATCACGCATAGGTTTCGTTATACGTTTTCTCCCCCATCCCGATGTGTTAATGTGGGTTGCATGTGCTTGCTATGTGTTATGTGTGCATGATACCCCAATCCGGTTGCGATCGGATTGGTTATTCCTGAGCCACGGTTCAGAAGCTGGCTGCGGTAAGATTTACACTCTTAGGGCTGTAGTCCACCGTTTGGTTGCGATCAAACGTTTCTACATGAGCTGCGGTTCATATTTCCTGGCTGCGGTCAGATGACATACTCTTGTGCTGCGGTCCACTGTTTGGTTGCGATCAAACTATGATGAGCTACGGTTCATCGGTCGGTTGCGATCGACCCCTCCGTGTTGCGATACGGGGCAGGGTGCTGCGGGTCCGTGTCAGAGCTATATGCGCTGACCCTCATGTATGGGCATGCGATTGGTCCTATGGCGCCAACAAAGTGTGCTATGTGATGAGATATGGAGGAGTTGTTGTTATGAGTGCCTTGGGGATGTGACAATGGGATTCATATTGGGAATCGTATATGTTGGGTTATGATTATTAATTGTGCTTATCTTATCTGTCTTGCCTGTTGTAAACTGTATATGCTTGGTATAACTGCTGTCTGTGCTTAGCCCTATCTGTTGATTCTATCCCTGTTTTAAAAGCTAGAGTTCGTAGATATATCTTCATGTTCAAAATGGTTTTCGTATATCTATATATATATATATCTATATGTATTGTATTTCAACGCGTTGGAGTGGGTTACCAGCATCTCTCGCTGAACAGATATATTTGGCTTTCAGGCACAGACGAGTAGATCACTGGAGCGCGCTAGAAGCTTGGGGCATAGCTTAGATGGTTTTTCCCTCTCGGCCTGCGCGCCATAATTCAGTATCGATACTGATTGAGGTTTTAGAATTTAGCCTGTGCACCCGAGTTCTCTAGCTCGGGTGTAGCATAGCACCCCGTACTCGTTGTATCGTATTTTGGGATTTAATGAGATTCTATCTTTACTATGTAAGTTTTAAAAGTCTTGAAAATCTGTGGTGTTACAGTACGTTCATATCTAACGATGTCAAAACCACTTGATTAACATCCTTTACAAGGATTCAATCACCACAGTGAGATTGGCTTAACACGAGACCATACGGTCTTCTCACGATTTTAATCTCGAAGATAAATCTGCCAAACCCACACCTCTCATGTCAAATTTCAAATTTAACATGTTCCTGGTAGAATTGATCATTCGATCGTTACTACCCACGATGAGTTCATCATTTATAAACAAACAGTGATATCCCCGTCTATCATATGCAATACATAGACACACTTTCACTTTCGTTTATACTAAACTCGTTGGTCATCATTATATGATCAAAACCTCACACGCCAAATACTAAAGCAATTATTTCGAACCATACAATGATCTCACCAATTACGCACTTTCTTTTCACAGCGTGGAACCACAAAACCCTCAGGTTGTTCCATGTATATTCAGAAAGCGGTTTTTACCCATCCATTTGATGAACTTCCAAGTCTCGCTAAACGGCTATGGTAAGTATCATCCTAATGGATTTCATTCTCATCACCAGAGAATATATATCGAAGTAGCTGTGGCCCTCACGTTGCATGTAATCTACCATTACAAGCCCGACCATTTTACTTCAATATAACCAACCGGTTTTATCTTCCGACTAGTGATCCACTTAGGATCCAGAGGTTTTACAACTCGGAGGAAGAACACCCCCGATTTCCATACTAATTTAAAGCTTAATCAATAAGATAATCTAAAGCTTAATCAGGAAAAGATTCCGGATCAAAAGCTTTACCTTCAAGAACGAGGTAATGGGTATCGACCCATTCCGCTTTCCTTGCCAAACTTGTCCTTCTAGGCATGATTAAAGATGATCCAATGCTCAACAAAAAGGACCCAAGGCTTCTCCTCTTTCTCTTCTCACTCTCGCTGCTCTCTCGGTCTCTCTCGGCGACGGCGACGAGGCGGGCTCCAGCTGCTGCGACGGCGAACGGCGGCGAGGCGGCAGCTCGGCGACGGCGGGGCGACGGGCAGGTGGTGGTGGCAGTGAAGCTACGGGGAGGGGTGGGTGCTGGGTGGTCTCACGGGTAGAAAGAAAGGAAGGAGAAAAGGAAAGGAATTTTAGGGATTTGAGTGAAATTGGGGAAAAAGATGATTAAATTTGGGGATTTTGGGTAAAGTGGGAATTTATGGTTTAGATGGAATTAAAATTGGTTAGGTTTCAAGAAAGAAAATTGGCTCAAGTGGTTTAGAAGTTGGGTTGACAAAGATTAGGCTCGGGTGCTAAACTCAAATACTATAATTAAACATTAGGTTTGGCTTTCAAGCTACACAAGGAAGGGTTCTTGGTAAGAATTTTTGGCTATTTTCCAATTCAAAGAATACTTGGAAAATTTAGGAAGTGCACAAGGAATTGTTATAAGAACAACCAAGTACAAGGTTGATTGCTAACTTCACAACGAAGCTCACATGCCAACTAAAGAAATTACTTAGCAAGAAGAGTCTATACTAAGCCTCAAAAGAAATCTTATCAAAGAAAGCATACCAAGGATTGCCAAGCAAGAGACAACTATGAAACACAAGGTAACACTCAAGATATAATGAACACGATGATTCTATAGAAACAAACAAGGGTAGGCTAGAAGAAAGGGGTTACCTGCCACTTCATCCTCTATCAAGCCCTCTAACTCAGCCTGAGAACGCGCCATCACAAAAACTCTTCCGGGTGGCCTAGTTCCAATAGCTCCGCGACCTGAACTCCCTCCTGGTGTTCCTCCGGCTCTCGGGGGTGGCGGCAACGCTCTCTGACCGGCAAGCTGGAGATACTCCGCGACTCTGTGACCACGATCCCCGCATCGGAAGCACCTAAACGCCTGGCCATAACAATCATGGCCCGCGTGCACCTTCCCACATCTTCGACAACCAATCGACTTAGCTTGATCCTGATGCTCCACTCTGATAGGTCCTTGAGAAGAAGATGACACAGCCTTGACTTGAAAGCTCGGTCCGGGCTTCTTGAAAGTGGAAGAACCTCCGCTCTCAACTCTCTTCCTAGCTAACTCATACGAACCCCTCTGAAGCTGCAGAACACGAAACAGATCCGCGGCACACAGATACGCATCCTTAAGGGAACTGGCCTACTCACCGTCAACGCTTTTCGTGCCTCATAATTTAGGCCGGCAACGAAACGCTCAACCTTTTCAAGCTCTGTAGGCACAAGTGTAACACCCCGTGTTACGGCCTTCAATCCCGGATTAATTATTTAATTAATCCCGTTAATAATAATTAAATATGATTTAATTCGGTTAGGTTTCCCTTTAATTAATTAATAAGGCCCACCATGAACCGTGGGCCCTTACCTAAATTAGAGCCTTAAGCCTATTAGGAATAAAGAAAGTAAACCTTTTACTATTCAGATTCTGATTAGGAATCCTAGACCTAGTTATCTATTAGGAATAAAGGAAGTAGGTCTTTTACTATTCAGAT
This sequence comes from Ipomoea nil, assembly GCF_001879475.1. NCBI lineage: Eukaryota > Viridiplantae > Streptophyta > Magnoliopsida > Solanales > Convolvulaceae > Ipomoea > Ipomoea nil. The sequence continues at coordinate 2,207,930 of NW_017617687.1, read as the reverse complement.
TATGATTAGGATTCTCTTTAATTAATTAATATGGTCCATTATGGACCATGGAACCCAATCCTTAGTCCCAAAAGGAATAGAATTAGCAAGCCTATAATATTAGTTCCTAATTAGGACTCCTAAATATATAAATAGGGGACTTAAGAGGCACCTAGAACCCCCCATCACAATAAACGACTCACCATCCCAAAAGAGCTCCAAGAATTACCTTAGAAGAAATCAAGAAAGCAAGAAAGCTTAAAGAAAGACCCTTCATAGCCAAGGAATTAATTAAGGCTAAGAGGTAACCCATGTCTCAACAAAACCTATTTTCATAGTTATAATTCCCCCTTAGGGTTTCCCCATATTATTGTATATTGGCGAGTTATGATGATTATTATTGGTAATTGATGTGATGATCCCATGGGGGATCTTGATGATCTTGATATTGGGAGATTCTTGATAACTATGGTGTTCTTGATAATTATATGGAGTTCTTGATGATTATGTGTCGTTCTTGATAATTGTGTGATGCTCTTGATGTTTATGTGTTATTCTTACCGAATCTTGCAATTAGAAGACGAACCGTATTCTTGTTGATATAAAAGTGATTAGAACCCTAGGTTGTATCATATGATCTTATTCTTGGATTATCGGGTGGGGAAATCGCATGTTTGGGTGTTGATTATATTTAGAAAAGCATGATAGGTTATGTGCCGTTCGTTTCTTGTATTTGATTCGTTAATTGTCTACGTGTTGTCGTTAATTGCGTAGTAAAGTGTCTAAGCATGGTTTCGGGTTCCACGACGGTTCCCGGGGCGTAAAGTGTGTGAAAAGAGTCAGTGGTGGGTAGGTGGGGGGTAGGGGACCCGCCACCTACCCACGGCCGTGAAGCACCGCCCGGCAGCGGGTGGCCGGCGGGCGGGCAGCTGCCCGCCGGCGACCCGCTGCCCGGAACAGTATTCTCCGGCGGGTGGCCCCCACCCACCGGCTACCCGCTGGAAATCCATCCCACCCGGGATCCCGGCTTCCCCGTTTGATGTTCCCCGTTCCCCGTGGTGTCCCAACAGACTCCGTTTATCGTGCCTATGTCTAGTTTGATGTTTCGGGTACCGTTCGTAGGTTTATGAGTCTATTATATTCCATGCTAGTTGAATTGGTATCCCGTTGACCTAGGTGGAAGAAGTATGAACCCCTTAGGACCATTCTTAGTAAGTGATGGATCACGCATAGGTTTTGTTATACGTTTTCTCCCCCTTCCTAATGTGTAATGTGGGTTGCATGTGCTTGCTATGTGTTATGTGTGTGTTACCCCAATTCGGTTGCGATCGGATTGGTTATCCTGAGCTGCGGTTCAGAAGCTGGCTACAGTCAGATTGATACTCTTGGGCTGCGGTCCACCGTTTGGTTGCGATCAAACGTTTCTATACGAGCTGCGGTTCGTCCTTTTTCCTGACTGCGGTCAGATGACATTCTCTTGGGCTGCGGTCCACTGTTTGGTTGCGATCAAACACTATGATGAGCTGCGGTTCATCGGTCGGTTGCGATCGACCCCTCCGTGTTGCGATACGGGGCAGGGTGCTGCGGGGCCGTGTCAGAGCTATATGCGCTGACCCTCATGTATGGGCATGCGATTGGTCCTGTGGCGCCAACAAAGTGTGCTATGTGTTGTGATATGGATGAGTGGTGATCATGAGTGTCTTGGGGGATGTGACTATGGGATTTATGTTGGGGATTGTTTATGTTGGGTTGTGACTATTGTTTATGCTTTGCCTTATCTATTGTGAACTGCATATGTTGTTATAACTGTTGCTCGTGTCTGGCCTTATCTGTCGAGTCATTCCCGGTTTTAAAAGCTAGAGTTCGTAGGATATATCTTCATGCTCAAAATGGTTTTCGTATATCTATATATCTCTATATGTATTGTATTTCAACGCGTTGGAGTGGGTTACCAGCATCTCTCGCTGAACAGATATATTTGGCTTTCAGGCACAGAAGAATAAGTCACTGGAGCGTGCTAGAACTTGGAACGTAGAAGTAGATAGTTTCCCTTTTCGGCCTGCGTGCCATGCTTATGCCTTTACATTATTGAGGATATTAGTTAGTTAGCCTGTGCACCTGAGTTCTCTAGCTCAGGTGTGGCATAGCACCCCATAGTATTGTATTATGTTTTGGGATTTAATGGGATTTCACCTTTATTTTATAAGTTTTAAATGTCTTGAAAATCTGGGGTGTTACAGTTGGTATCAGAGCTTAAGTTTGACCCTAGGATAAGACTCTTAAGACCGGACTTTAGGACACTAAGCTTGAACTCTAGGTACTTAGGAACATAGGATCCAGGAATCTTAGGACGCGGAGTAAGATTGTGAAACCTACACATAACCTCCCCTCACTTCATCCCTCTCTAACTTAAAGGAACCTTCCCCTACGCTTACCACACCAGGTAAGGGTGCGAATAGATAAGTTTACTTCAACAACTGGGTAACGTACACTTACCCGATAAATCGCCTCGTCCAAACTCCCGTCAAAAGACTTGACAAGGACCCTGACCAAAGAAAAGGAAGATTTGGATGACTACTAAGAAAAGGCGTTACAGTCAGGACTGCTAAAAGGTACGGACTGCAATACGCACCAACCTAGGGTAACCACGATAACCCCCGAGTCAGACAAATGACATGCACCTTCCGACAAGTTGCCTTATCTCGGCAAACCCGGGTTGCGGCTACAACAAACAGGAAGGAGAACTAGGACACCTATTAAAGTAGCAAAGGAACGACACCATTAGTCGAATCCTTGGGTGCAAGGTAAGTATATCGCGACACCTTGCGACCCCACCACCCCAATTTAAAATATCATCCGCCCTGAAACCCCAGCATCTTGATACCCCTATTTGTTGAAAACTCCCACCCCGAATCCTTAATTACCTTAAGAGCAAATTCGCAACCGTCATGACCTTGCTCACCCTTTGTTGCGCTTAACCCAAACCCTCGGAAACCCTAAGTTGTTATTGCCCTTACTCTAAGTTAATATCCCCACTCCGTTTGGAAACCCTGTTAAAAACCGTAGAGCAGCATAAGGCCCTTACCCTGCCCAGGGGCGTGAGGAACCGACATTCATTGATTCAATATTAAAATAAGTTGTTAGATAGGAATCGGCGAAGTAGGTGGAGGTTACGAATACGTATCACCCCACCCTTGCACGAAAACCGTGAAGGTTTCACGAGAAATCATAGCCTGTACGTACGCCACCGAAGAACACCATGCGTTGACAAGAGCGGGCAAACAGATACGTTCAATGTGTTAGGGGCCCTCGCTACAGAAAACATCGTCAAATAGGTGCAACAGGCCGAACCTCAAGGAGGACATAAAGCCTTGCTAAGAATTTCATCCACCAAGGAAGGGATGAAACCCAATAGAACAAGAAAGACTAACCCGAAACCCCCCTTACCCTTAAGAACCCTCGGCAAGGATTAGGAGTCAAGACCTAGGGGTTTGACCCACTAAACCGACTGGGTCCAGACTTCTGGACATCCGAGGGGAACGTGCACGGAAACCATCACGAGAATTCCCTTGGAAGCCATAGAGACGAAGGGGACTTCGACACGGGAAGAGAAGATCAAACGAAAATCTTAGAATCAAACAAAGCCAAGGAAAAGGGATCACCAGTTCGACTGCACGCCACAACCAAGCCCCAAACAGGCATAATCACTCGAAGCCAAGAGTCCTTAGCCCCTTTCCCTCCCCTTGCCAATCAAGTACCATTCCGTTAAAGAATCTGTCCTATCACTCCAAACCTCGCTCTTGATCCCTCATTACAGACAAACCCGTAGAAGGTGACAACCTTCCTTCCTGTATTACGACCTTGAGACATCGACCCTATCCGCCCCTCGACTTTGAAACCTAGCCCTTGCACTTCTTACACCCCTTTAAACCCAGACCAAGAAAACATAGATATATATATATGTATGTATATCTACCTCTAGAACTCGTGCTTAAGGATCAATGAACATTGTACGATGGGTCATCCTATGTATCCAAGTCCCTTTTATTGTGCACAAGGGCATGGGACTTGTCAGGACATGAATCTGTGTATTTTTGGGGTCTTTCCCGAAGGAATTGACTATTCCTAGTCACTTTCCCGCGGGTCCCCAACGGGTCCTTGACGGGACCTTGGCGGGTCCTTGGCAGGAGCTTGGCAGGCGGACGACCGCCCACTGATTGCTATAATCTGCAAGCGCACAGAGTCAATCACAGTATAAATTCCTGGAGTATTCCAGGGTCGATCCCACGAAGAACACTATTAACTGTTATCTTAAATAATCAAATTGTTGATAAGGAAATTCACAAATAAATAGAATTAATGTGATTAAGAAGAATATTTATGAATTTTAAGCAAAGGGAAAATCCAATTGAGAAAAGATTAGGGATTTGGGTTCACCTATTAGATAATTAACTAACTCTCCTAAGTATTAATTCTTATGACTATAGTGATGATTGCTTCAAATATATCCTAATACTCCGTCGAGCTACTAGGTTGTATCTAATTAACTGTGATCATCCGTCGATATCTCACCAACATTAATTAAATCCATTAAGCAACAATCAAATCTCACCACAAATACCTAAAGCTATGTCTAGTTTAGGTCAATTGTGTTTATCTTACGAGTTCTAGGTTCATAATTCACCTGTCAGTTCTTCTTATGAACCCTGATGTTAGAATTATGCAGTGGCCAGTCACACAATTCACAATTAAAATACATAAAACAAATATAATCAAGTTCAATTATTAAATTGAAATTGGAAGAATTAACACATGGAAAATAGTCAATTAATCTAATATAGGCTAATCCAAATCCCTAATTAAAAGTTCTAGCCAATAATCATAATGCAAATTAACACTGTAAACAACAAATTCAAAGTACTACTCAACTACGCAGTATTTTCTATAGAAAATAGAAAAGAGAAAAATCCAATCGCGAAAGAGAATTCTAGCCTGGACGTCGAACCATTGCCGCGCAAGCATGAGCTCTTCTCCGCTCCTCTCCCGTTCTGTTCCTCCGTAACCCAAAGATAAAACAATTTAAAAAGGGTTCTCCTTTCTTTTTTCCCTCTGTTCCGTATGTATCTGCCGAAAGACCAGTTGAAACCAAATCCCCAAACCTTTTTAAACTCTTCCTTTTCTTATTTTTTTTTCCTTTCTTTTGGCTGCTGCGCAAGTCCTAAAAGTAAAACAAAACAAAATTAAATTAAAAATAAAATAATTATAACCTAATGTTATAATAGCTTAATTAAACTCAATTATCAAAACAGTTGTTTAAAATTGAATGAATAAAACTAACAAATAAATTTAGTAATATAGATAAAATAAAACTCTTCTTTATAAATTAATAAAAATGTAACATTAGCCTAATATTTATTAAAATCCATCTAAACTAGTAACATCTAACTAAATATAATATTTATAATAAAATTAAACCCTAAAACTTAATTTATTTATGCAACTCACTAACTAAAATTACTCTAAATAATGTCTAGAAATTAAGCTTATCAAACTTCCCCACACTCAAGGTTTTGCTTGTCCCCAAGCAAACTTATTCAATGAAATCAAACTACCAACCATAACCATGTCAACTAGGCATTCAATTCAAGGGAATTGTGAACACATAATACTTCATGAGAGTTCAAAGTTATATGCACACAAGACAATAGAGAATAGTAGTCCTCACGATTGTTCACTCAATCTCTCATAAATATATGTATAAGAAAGGTACACACCATCCTCTATTGAGAGTGCACTTGCCATAGGCTTGCTTGTCCACCAAAACTCCACTACCAAAATTATATGAACAACACGAGTCAAAAGGTCTTTATTTCTGGGTTGTAACGGGGCCAAAGGTATGTGGTTTAACAAAGAAAGGACATAATGAAATAGAAATAAAGTCCAAGGAATCAGTAGAGCCATAATTTCACCATATCAAGAGCAAGAACTCGTATTCTACCCATACAATGAACTCTATTAAAACAAGCTACCACTGCTTCATTCCCCCTCATCCTTTTCACTGATAAACAACTTTCAAAACCTCCATCTCTTTTTCATCTTTTTTTTCCTCTTGTTTTTTTCTGGTAAAACCAAATAAATACCTCATCATTTCCACATCACCGTCAATAGTACTCTTCTCATAATCTTCAAATTTCTATCAAGCCTTCATTGCTCATAAATCATTTTAAGAATAAAATGAGCACAAAAGTTTAGGCAATCAAAGATTTTTCAACCCACAAATTAGGACATATCATTTTGTTCTTTTTTTTCATTCCCTTTGATCACAAACACTTCTTCACCCAAAGAAAACCAGTTATACAATCACCTTTCAACTCCAATATCACCCATACTTCATCACTTTTGGTCATCTTGCACAAATAAATGAAATAATGACTTCTACTGACTCAAGGACGGGTTTAGAGGCTTCTTTTTATGAGCTAAGGTTCTTTGGGACTGGCTAATGAAGAAAAATGTCTTATTCATTTAAAGCCCAAAAATGGTTCACTAGGGAAAAAAAATAACATGTATAAGGATGTAGTCATTTTTAAGGCCATAAGGCTAAATCCTAATGCCTAAATCATTCTCGTGTCATCATATAACATGTAGCTCTGAAATGGTATGAAACAAGTTCTAGAAGTAACACAATCAAAGAGGGCAAATAAACACTCAAAAAGAAAATAAGTTGCAGTGGGCAACCTCTAGGCTCAAAAGCTCACGGTGTGACAGAATTTGACTACCAACTCTATGCAAGCATACATATAGCCAAACACATTCATTAATATTATGCACTCCCAAAACACTAGAACTTATCTCCCAATCAACATAGTCATTAGATGGCAGTTTTTAAACTTTATTTTGCTGAAAAATGAAGGGAACCATGCAGAAAATTCCAGAAAAATGCAGAAAATTAGTGCAGAAAAATAGAAGAAAAAAAAAAATGCATGCAGAAAACACCTCCTAAACTTTCCCTTCCCCACACTCAAACTCAACATTGTCCTCAATGTCAAATATAAATGCAGGTACGAGAATATGAAATAAACAGGAAACTCCCCTGTTAGTTGCCAATTCCTTCAGGGAGGAAAGTGATCGTGTCAAAATAGGCAACCGTTTCTCCTTCTTTGTAGTGCTTGAGTCGTTGTCCATTGACTATGAAAGGTCTCTTCTCAGCTCCTTCAATCTCTATGGCTCCATTAGAATGAACTTTAGTGACCACAAAAGGACCTGACCATCTAGACTTCAATTTCCCTAGAAAAAGTTTAACGCGTGAGTTAAATAATAAAACCTTCTGCCCTACTTCAAACTCTCGTCTCAAGATCCTTTTATCATGCCACGCTTTGGTCCTTTCCTTGTAAATTCGTGCATTTTCATAGGATTCACGGCGTATCTCATCCAACTCATTCAACTGTAGTAATCGTTTCTCACCTGCAGCTTTCAAATCAAAATTCAAAGTTTTAACTGCCCAATATGAACGATGTTCTAATTCAACAGGAAGATGACATGATTTACCATAAACTAGCCTATAAGGTGACATCCCTAAGGGCGTCTTATAGGCGGTTCTGTATGCCCATAATGCATCAAGTAATTTCAAAGACCAATCCTTCCTAGATGAAGTAACTGTTTTTTCCAAAATTCTCTTAAGTTCACGGTTCGAAACCTCTACTTGACCACTTGACTGAGGATGGTATGTGGTCCCGTGCTTGAGATGACAACCGTATTTAAACAACAAAGCTTTAAATTGTGAGTTCTTAAAATGCACTCCATTGTCACATATAAAAGCTCTAGGAACACCATAGTGTGAGAAAAGATATTTAACAAATTTAATTACACTACTAGCAATGTTATTAGGCAATGCAATTGCCTCTACCCATTTGGAGACATAATCAACAGCTACCAATATATAAGACTTACCATGAGAAGGTGGAAAAGGTCCCATAAAATCTAAACCCCAAACATCAAAAAGTTCTACCTCAAAGATTCCATGTTGAGGCATTTCGTGTCTTCTCCCAATTGTACCTGTACGTTGGCATCTATCGCATGCCATGACGTAGCTCTGTGCATCCTTGAACAAAGTTGGCCAATAAAAACCACTTTGTAAGACTTTGGCAGCAGTTTTGTTACCTCCATGGTGTCCACCATATGGAGAAGAGTGACAGTGATAGAGTATTTGGACCATCTCCTCTTCAGGTACACATCGCCTAACAATCCCATCAGCACATCTCCTGAAAAGCAACGGTTCATCCCAAAAATAGTGCTTGATTTCTGAAAAAAAAACTTCTTTTTCTGGTAAGTACTAAAATCATGTGGAACAATGTTAGCAACCAAGAAGTTAACAAAATCAGCAAACCAAGGTACAACATTATCCTTAATAAACCATAGTCTCTCATCAGGGAACTCATCATTTATGGACTCCTCAACATTAGATTTTTCCACATGTTCCAACCTTGACAAGTGGTCAGCCACTAAGTTTTCAGTTCCTTTCTTATCTCTAATTTCCAAGTCAAATTCTTGCAATAACAAAACCCAACGGATCAATCTAGGTTTGGAATCTTTTTTAAGAAACAAATATTTAATGGCTGAATGATCTGTGTAGACAATTACCTTCGATCCAACAAGATAAGAGCGAAATTTGTCAAGAGCAAAAACAATGGCTAAAAACTCTTTTTCAGTAGTTGCATAATTAATTTCAGCATCATTTAATACTTTGCTTGCATAACAAATCACATGCAACTTTTTACTTCTTCTTTGTCCCAAAACAGCACCTAATGCAAAATCACTAGCATCACACATAAGTTCAAAAGGTAAAGTCCAATCAGGTGCAACCATAATAGGGGCTGAAATTAAAGCTTGTTTAAGGCTATTAAAAGCCTTTGAACATGCATCATCAAACACAAAAGGGACATCTTTAACCAACAATTTACAAAGAGGTTTGGAAATCTTAGCGAAATCTTTAATGAACCTCCTATAAAAACCAGCATGGCCTAGAAAACTTCTAATAGCTCTTACCGAAGAAGGGGGAGGTAACTTTTCAATAACCTCAACTTTAGAACGGTCTACCTCTATCCTTTTAGCTGAAACTTTATGACCTAACACAATACCTTCAGGTACCATAAAATGGCATTTTTCCCAGTTAAGCACAAGATTTGTCTCTTCACAACGCTGTAAAACACGAGTCAAGTTAGCTAGACAAGTATCAAAAGAAGAACCAACTACTGAAAAATCATCCATAAAAATCTCAATTATATCCTCAACCATATCAGAATAGATTGCCATCATACATCGTTGAAATGTAGCAGGTGCATTGCATAAACCAAATGGCATCCTTCTATATGCAAAAGTACCATATGGACAAATAAATGTAGTCTTTTCCTGGTCCTCGGGGGCAATGGGGATTTGAAAATAACCTGAATAGCCATCTAAAAAACAATAGTATGCATAGCCAGCTAACCGTTCTAACATCTGGTCAACAAAAGGTAAAGGAAAATGGTCTTTACGGGTAGCTGCATTTAGCTTCCTATAGTCTATACATACTCTCCAACCTGTGACAGTTCTAGTAGGAATCAACTCATCTTTATCATTTTTAACAACAATGATACCACCCTTTTTAGGAACAACCTGTACAGGACTAACCCATGCACTATCAGAAATGGGATAGATAATACCTGCATCAAGAAGCTTGTGAATTTCAGCACGTACCACTTCTTTCATGTTAGGATTAAGGCGCCTTTGACTTTCCACCCTTGGGGTATGATTTTCTTCCATCAATATCCTGTGCATACAAATTGAGGGACTAATCCCCTTAACATCAGCAATAGACCACCCTAAGGCAATCTTAAACTGCCTCAATATTCTCATTAGTTTTTCTTCTTCTGCAGGAAGCAAATCAGCATAAACAATCACAGGGAAAGTATTATTTACACCCAAGAAAACATATTTCAAATGTGATGGAAGTGGTTTAAGTTCAAGTTGAGGTGGTGTTTCATTAGAAGGGAGTGGGAAAGGGTTGCCACTACCTAAATCTTCATATTTCCTACTAAGGTGTATAGGCAAATAACCTTGACCTTCCAACCTCATCAAAGACTCAACAAAATCAGATTCTTCTTCTTCCATTTTTATACTAAGTGCAAGACATGTTTCCAACGACTCACTAAATGAATGCTTAACAAATGTTTCTTTTGAAAGATCATCAATAACATCAACAACAAGACATGATTCATCAAAAGATGGGAACTTAACAGCTTTAGAGATAGACAATTCTTCTTTTTCTGTTCCTACTCTAAAAATCAATTTGCCTAAAGGCATATCTATTATTACTCCACCTGTCAACAAAAATGGTCTACCAAGTATAAGAGATGTATCTGTATCACTACCCATATCAAGAATCAGGAAATCAGCAGGAAAATAAAATCTACCAACTTTTACCAATATATCCTCCACTACTCCAAGCGGGTACTTGACTGATCTATCAGCAAGTTGAAGAGAGATTGTTGTTGGCTTCATTTCAGCTATTTCCAACTTATTGAAAAGAGTTAAAGGCATAAGGTTAATACTGGCACCTAGATCACATAAGCATTTATCAACAACAGTATTACCAATAGTGCAAGGAATAGAAAAACTTCCTGGATCCATTAGCTTAGGAGGTAATTTGCTTTGTAGAATAGCACTACACTCCTCATTTAAGTGCACAGTAGCAAACTCTTCCAATTTCTTTTTATTAGATACAATTTCCTTAATGTACTTGGCATAAGATGGCATATTGGCAAGTGCTTCTGCAAAAGGAATATTAATTTGCAATTTTTTAAAAACCTCTAAAAATCTTTTAAAGTTATTGTCCTGGTTCCTCTTTTGTAACCTCTGTGGATATGGAATGGGGGTACATAAGGTTTTACTGTAGAGGAAGTGAGGTTCTGATCACTAGAATTCTCTTTAGGCACTTGTTCCTCTTCTTTATCACTCTCTTTTTCAACCCTCATGGGTTCATTTTCTTTCATAATTTCATTCAATATCTTACCACTTCTCAAGGTGACATAGCTCCTTCCCTAGGGTTTATTTCAGTGGTACTAGGAAACTTACCTCGATCCTTTTCGGCAACCAATTTAGCCAACTGACCTACTTGCACTTCTAAATTATGAATGGATGCTTGGTTAGACTGTGCAACCTTATCAATCTTTGCATCCATTTTCTTCATCATCGTGTCCTGGCTAGCCATGTATTGCATAAACATCTCCTCCAATTGAGGCTTTTTCTCCTGAGTAGGAAGTTGAGATTGTTGTGGTGCAGGTGGCTGCTGGAAAGGTCTGTATTGCTGCTGCTGGAATCCTGATGGTCCTTGTTGCTGGAATCCGGGTGGTCCCAGTGGTCTTGCATTACCTTGATCTCTCCATGAGAAGTTAGGGTGATTTCGCCAACCTGGATTATATGTATTAGAAAATGGATCATTTCTTGGTTGTTGCCTACCCATGTTGGATCCCATGTAATAAGCTTCCTCATAAGATGGTTGTGATGACTCTGCATTCATACAAACAGAAGAATTATGACCATATGTATTGCAATAAGAACAAAATTCTCTATTCGAACTATCACGAGTCATCAATAAGTTCATCTGTTTAGTCAATTCAGCCACTTGTGTTGTCAACTCAGATTGTGTGCTAATTTCATGCACAGCAGCTCTTCGACCTCTCACTGCCTTTTGTCGAGAATTAGTAGCTAAGCTCTCATAGATAGCTTCTAATTCATCACTATTTTTATCACCTGTGTATCCACCTGCAGCAGTATCTACAAGAGACTGACAATTAGGAGTTAAACCATCATAAAAGAATTGTGTCAACAATAACAATGGGAATTGATGGTGTGGACATTGTGTCAAAAGCAATTTAAAACGATCCCATGCTTCATGAAATAATTCACCCTCTCTTTGAGTGAAAGTGCATATCCTACTCCTATAGTCCATTGTCTTTTGAGATGAATAATATTTAAACATGAAAGCATTGTAAACATCATCCCAAGTTCTTAAAGAACCCTCTGGTAAATTTAACAACCACTGCCTAGCATCTCCCCTCATGCAATATGGAAAACATTTCATTCTAAGCTCTTCTTCAGACAAATTATTTAAAGGTAAAGTTTGTACCGTACTATAGAGCTCTCGCATGAAACCCAAAGCATCTTCACTTCCCAAACCGTTAAAGGTAGGGAGCATATTCAGATGGAAAGTCTTGAGTTCATAATTTCTAGCTGCATCAGATAATTGAATACAAGAAGGATTAACAGCTATTACCGGTCTTTGGATGTCTCGAAGACGTGGTTGAGCTACTTGATTTTGAGGAGGTGGAATTATTGGTGGTACGGGGTCATCCAGTTGACCCACTCTATTATTTTCAGCCATTTCAAGCCGCCTTCGTACCCTGTTTTTTCTGCAAGTACGCTCAATTTCAAGATCAATAGGAAATAATTCCGCGTTTTTATGCCTTAGTGAACGCCTTAAGTTCATAAACAGAATAAAATAAAAATAGAAAAACAAAAACTAAATAAAAATAAAAATAAATAAATAAATAAATAAAATAATAACGAACCTAACAACTAAAATAAATTAGAAAAGAAAAACTTAAAGAAAACAGCTTAATAAAGCGTCCCCGGCAACGGCGCCAAAAACTTAATTGACTAAAAAAAAAAAAAAAAAAAAAAAAAAAAATGCATGCAGAAAACACCTCCTAAACTTTCCCTTCCCCACACTCAAACTCAACATTGTCCTCAATGTTAAATATAAATGCAGGTACGAGAATATGAAATAAACAGGAAACTCCCCTGTTAGTTGCCAATTCCTTCAGGGAGGAAAGTGATCGTGTCAAAATAGGCAACCGTTTCTCCTTCTTTGTAGTGCTTGAGTCGTTGTCCATTGACTATGAAAGAGCTCTTCTCCGCTCCTCTCCCGTTATGTTCCTCCGTAACCCAAAGATAAAACAATTTAAAAAGGGTTCTCCTTTCTTTTTTCCCTCTGTTCCGTATGTATCTGCCGAAAGACCAGTTGAAACCAAATCCCCAAACCTTTTTAAACTCTTCCTTTTCTTATCTTTTTTTCCTTTCTTTTGGCTGCTGCGCAAGTCCTAAAAGTAAAACAAAACAAAATTAAATTAAAAATAAAATAATTATAACCTAATGTTATAATAGCTTAATTAAACTCAATTATCAAAACAGTTGTTTAAAATTGAATGAATAAAACTAACAAATAAATTTAGTAATATAGATAAAATAAAACTCTTCTTTATAAATTAATAAAAATGTAACATTAGCCTAATATTTATTAAAATCCATCTAAACTAGTAACATCTAACTAAATATAATATTTATAATAAAATTAAACCCTAAAACTTAATTTATTTATGCAACTCACTAACTAAAATTACTCTAAATAATGTCTAGAAATTAAGCTTATCACCCACCTCGCGCCCACTGGTACAATGTGCTGATTTCTTAACCCCTCATTTTATTGATTTGTGGCGCACTTGTGTTCCTCGATTGAGGAATGTGAGTCTTGGGTAAGGAACCATGGACCACCCAAACATAGTGTCCTACGTAAAAGACCTTGACGCACGAGACACCATCGGGAAATCACAATCAATTACATTGCACGAGTAATTGAAATCGGATCCTCCGATACAACCGACTAGGGATGTTTGGCGTAAAGGATTGCGCAAACCAAGGAGGCGAGTTGGGAACTCGTACTAAGAACCCACGAAAACCTTAAAAGTCAAAATGCTAAGGAGGGACCGGGACTCCTCCAAACCATGGACATCGTTCGAGCAAACTAGAGGACTCCTTACAAGTTGTATGGAATCAAGAACTACGTAGCCCATGGTGCTAAGCAAAAGGGTGAAGAGCACATTCGTGCCAAGACTTCAAGGGTCATTAAGGACCCACAAGGAAATGAGGTGACTCGTAAAGTCGCCGAGTCATCCCACAACGAAATTTGGTAACCGACTGTGCTTTAAAAGAAAAAGGGCACGCAAGGACACCTTCATCATTAAAAATAACACAAACAGGGCACAACAATGCCGAACCTCGGGTAAGACATGAAGTCTTACTAAGAATTTCATCCACTAAAGAGGAGATGAAATTCAATAAGAAGAGAAATTCAACCCAAAGTCCATCAACTCCCAAGAGACTTTGGGAAGAATTTGGGAAGTGCGCCCTAAGAGATTGGCTTGGTTGACCCAACTCGGTCAAGACCTTGGGCGCATTAAAGAAGTAAGTGTTGAATCACCACGGGAAATTCCCTCAAGAAAGAAGAGAAGGATGAAACCTTAGCCTGGGAAGCAAGGTCTAACAAGGACCTTAAAGTCAAGCAAGCACCAACACCAAGGAAGGAGGATCATCAGCTCGTCGGCGCATCGTGATCAAAGCATCTAACCAGATTATTCACTTGCGATCGAGAAACCTTAACCCATCCTAGCCGAATTCCTTTCCCTCCCTCGGAAAATCGGCCCCTTCCTTATTTCAAAACCCTTTCTACCCTTCAGACCCCATTCTCAATCCCATGTTTTAACGATTCCATACAAGTGGCAACCTCACAATCTAAGTTGCAACCTCAAAAACTCGATCCTAATTCCTGAATTCACCGTGTCTTCAAGTTTGAAACCCACTCTCTTAGCCCTGTAAACCTAATCGTTCCCAAAAACCCAACACACATAGGCGTGCAAGTATACAATTTCCCCGTGGAATACCTTCTCTATAGGACCACGGTTCTTCTCTTGACTCGTTAACCCTGCAATGATTTCCAAGCTTCGGGGACGAAGCTTCTCGTAAGGAGGGGAGAGTGTAACACCCCGTGTTACGGCCTTCAATCCCGGATTAATTATTTAATTAATCCCGTTAATAATAATTAAATATGATTTAATTCGGTTAGGTTTCCCTTTAATTAATTAATAAGGCCCACCATGAACCGTGGGCCCTTGCCTAAATTAGAGCCTTAAGCCTATTAGGAATAAAGAAAGTAAACCTTTTACTATTCAGATTCTGATTAGGAATCCTAGACCTAGTTATCTATTAGGAATAAAGGAAGTAGGTCTTTTACTATTCAGATTATGATTAGGATTCTCTTTAATTAATTAATATGGTCCACTATGGACCATGGAACCCAATCCTTAGTCCCAAAAGGAATAGAATTAGCAAGCCTATAATATTAGTTCCTAATTAGGACTCCTAAATATATAAATAGGGGACTTAAGAGGCACCTAGAACCCCCCATCACAATAAACGACTCACCATCCCAAAAGAGCTCCAAGAATTCCCTTAGAAGAAATCAAGAAAGCAAGAAAGCCTAAAGAAAGACCCTTCATAGCCAAGGAATTAATTAAGACTAAGAGGTAACCCATGTCTCAACAAAACCTATTTTCATAGTTATAATTCCCCCTTAGGGTTTCCCCATATTATTGTATATTGGCGAGTTATGATGATTATTATTGGTAATTGATGTGATGATCCCATGGGGGATCTTGATGATCTTGATATTGGGAGATTCTTGATAACTATGGTGTTCTTGATAATTATATGGAGTTCTTGATGATTATGTGTCGTTCTTGATAATTGTGTGATGCTCTTGATGTTTATGTGTTATTCTTACCGAATCTTGCAATTAGAAGACGAACCGTATTCTTGTTGATATAAAAGTGATTAGAACCCTAGGTTGTATCGTATGATCTTGTTCTTGGATTATCGGGTGGGGAAATCGCATGTTTGGGTGTTGATTATATTTAGAAAAGCATGATAGGTTATGTGCCGTTCGTTTCTTGTATTTGATTCGTTAATTGTCTACGTGTTGTCGTTAATTGCGTTGTAAAGTGTCTAAGCATGGTTTCGGGTTCCACAACGGTTCCCGGGGCGTAAAGTGTGTGAAAAGAGTCAGTGGTGGGTAGGTGGGGGGTAGGGGACCCGCCACCTACCCACGGCCGTGAAGCACCGCCCGGCAGCGGGTGGCCGGCGGGCGGGCAGCTGCCCGCCGGCGACCCGCTGCCCGGAACAGTATTCTCCGGCGGGCGGCCCCCACCCACCGGCTACCTGCTGTAAATCCATCGCACCCGGGATCCCGGCTTCCCCGTTTGATGTTCCCCGTTCCCCGTGGTGTCCCAACGAACTCCGTTTATCGTGCCTATGTCTAGTTTGATGTTTCGGGTACTGTTCGTAGGTTTATGAGTCTATTATATTGCATGCTAGTTGAATTGGTATCCCGTTGACCTAGGTGGAAGAAGTATGAACCCCTTAGGACCATTCTTAGTAAGTGATGGATCACACATAGGTTTTGTTATACGTTTTCTCCCCCTTCCTAATGTGTAATGTGGGTTGCATGTGCTTGCTATGTGTTATGTGTGTGTTACCCCAATTCGGTTGCGATCGGATTGGTTATCCTGAGCTGCGGTTCAGAAGCTGGCTGCGGTCAGATTGATACTCTTGGGCTGCGGTCCACCGTTTGGTTGCGATCAAACGTTTCTATACGAGCTGCGGTTCGTCCTTTTTCCTGACTGCGGTCAGATGACATTCTCTTGGGCTGCGGTCCACTGTTTGGTTGCGATCAAACGCTATGATGAGCTGCGGTTCATCGGTCGGTTGCGATCGACCCCTCCGTGTTGCGATACGGGGCAGGGTGCTGCGGGCCGTGTCAGAGCTATATGCGCTGACCCTCATGTATGGGCATGCGATTGGTCCTGTGGCGCCAACAAAGTGTGCTATGTGTTGTGATATGGATGAGTGGTGATCATGAGTGTCTTGGGGGATGTGACTATGGGATTTATGTTGGGGATTGTTTATGTTGGGTTGTGACTATAGTTTATGCTTTGCCTTATCTGTTGTGAACTGCATATGTTGTTATAACTGTTGCTCGTGTCTGGCCTTATCTGTCGAGTCATTCCCGGTTTTAAAAGCTAGAGTTCGTAGGATATATCTTCATGCTCAAAATGGTTTTCGTATATCTATATATATCTCTATATGTATTGTATTTCAACGCGTTGGAGTGGGTTACCAGCATCTCTCGCTGAACAGATATATTTGGCTTTCAGGCACAGAAGAATAAGTCACTGGAGCGTGCTAGAACTTGGAACGTAGAAGTAGATAGTTTCCCTTTTCGGCCTGCGTGCCATTCTTATGCCTTTACATTATTGAGGATATTAGTTAGTTAGCCTGTGCACCTGAGTTCTCTAGCTCAGGTGTGGCATAGCACCCCATACTATTGTATTATGTTTTGGGATTTAATGGGATTTCACCTTTATTTTATAAGTTTTAAATGTCTTGAAAATCTGGGGTGTTACAACAAGCATCCTCGCGAAGAGCGCCAGCTCTAATAACTTCTTGTGGTATTCGACCACAGATAAGGATCCTTGTTGCAGATGGAGGAACTCATCAAACATGGCGGCTTGCACAAGCGCTGGGTAGCGCATTCTATCCTTGAGCGCGGTCCAATCAAACCCAGGCTCTTCAAGGAAGGTCAGACCTTCGTGGACCCACCACAGATCAGCTTCTTGGCAGAAGTAGAACGTTGCCAGTTCTACTCTCCTTTCTTCAGGGTAACCCACAACGATTAAGATCTTATCAAACACCCGTAGCCACTCTTCTAGGACTACAGGGTTTTCCTCGCCAGCGAAGGTTGGCGGCCGATGCCCTGACACCAAACGACCTACATCGCAATGTCCAGCAGTGGGAGGAGGCGGCACAGCTTGGTTGTTGTTCAGCAAGGCTTCACTGAGCGTCTGCATCGTCTACGTCAGCTGATGGAGATTCTGAGCGAGCTGCTCGTTGGTCGGGGTCTCCGGGGTGCGAGCGCGAGGACGAGGAGGCATCACAAACTTCTACAACAACAACGAGATTACCAAAAAGAGCAAACAAGCATGACAGAAAGCAACACACATCTCACCGCGCAACCTAGAGTCCTAAGCCTAACACTTAGCTTCTTAAGGTCGCTTAGAGGTCTCAAAACACACTTAACCACTTAGAAAGTCTAAACTTAACTCTTCCTAGGCTCAAACCTAGGCTCTGACACCAACTGTAACACCCCCCAAACAAGAGCTGTATAAAAGCCTTGACACATGCTGATTAAGCGACAAAACTAGCACAGCGGAAGATAAAAACGAAACTGGATAAAAAGAAATCCAACGGGGTGTCACGCCACGTCTACCAAACACGGTAAACGCTACGGCAAACAATTTGCAAGTGTGTACATCTATCCCAAACATCAGTTTAACTACATTGGCGCACAGGCCACAAAAAGCAAGGATAAAGGTGCTAAGCTACCAGGCTCTAGACATCGCGCTCGTCTAAACATCACCTGAAAGATACAAAGATAAACATTGGGACGACGCCCGGTCAGCGAATAATGCTGGTAACCCACCAATACTGTTAAGTATCATAAATAGATAGATATAAGCCATAAAAACCATTTCGAAACGGAATACGTATATATAAGTCAAAACCAAGATCGACTGTCAACACAAGACTCATCACTCTCAAAGATAACACGGGAACACATCCCAAACCACAAAGGTTAACCACACGCAAGGATAAAGACTCACCCAACGGCAACACATGCCACAACAACACAAGCCTCCGTGACTACACACGTCATGAGAGAAGATCACACAACGCCGGCTTTACAAGCCCTCGCAACATCACCCATCACGAGTTGGTATGGCTTCCTTATGCCCTGTTCCAACCTTATGGCTACCCCCAACCTTGTACCTTCTTTTCCAACCATTACCTCCAGGACCCCTGTACTTCTTAGTCTAACCTTATTCCCCCAGGACCGTCGTCCCCCACCAACAACCACCAACGAACACCACCAATCACGGCAACACATGCCCGGATAACACATGTTATCCCCCAAAAACGTGGACCCATCACTCAGGCCACAACTCCATAATCACGTCACGGCCACCACGAGGACCGCTGCAATACCTTGGTGACTAGTGTCCCATACCACTAATCATGCAATCCAGGGAGAGCCACACACGCACCACAACTCAACAAGAGTCAAACAAGGGATCACAACGAAGGTATGAAACATACTCAATCAAGGAATGGGTCACAACCCAACAACAACAAAGATGAATAACACAAGTGATCATCAACCAAACAGAAGGTACAAACAACACACACGCTAGCATTAAGACAACAAACTAGCATGCTTATCAACGGGGAAACTCAAGATAGTTCCGAGGAACACACAAGACACCTCTCGGTTCAACGAAAACACAATGTTGAACACTTAACACGATTCAAGACACCAAAGTCCTACATGGGTACCTTCCATATAGTTCTAGACGTACGAAACATCAAGAAGACGCTCAAATAGTTCCACCAAAGAACAACGGGAAGCCAAAAGACCAAATACCGAGCCAAACAAATCACGGGGAACAAATCACATCTCAACTCCACTGTGTTCCCCGCGGGTGGACCCACGGGTAGGCTCCCACCCGTGGTTCCGCCTGCGGGTACACTACCCACGAGGCTCCATGTTCCCCGCGGGTGGGCGGCGGGTGGAGCTCGACCCGTCATTCCGCCCGCGGGTACATCTACCTGTGCAAAATAATCCCTTCGGGGATTTTCTTCTCCAAACACAAATTCAAGTCCAAAACATGCCAAATCTCACCAAACACAAAAAAATGACTTGAACCATAGAAAATGTGAAGCAATGGCACAAAGGAACCCTAAACACAAGCTCTAGATATGCAATATCACAAGACAAATGCATAAACCCTCACATTTCATAGCAAAACACATGTAGAATCCAAGAAATCACATACCGGTAAGCAAAATAGGTTTTGTAGAGCATGGGTTACCTCTTGAAGACCAAAAGACTTCACTTTACACCACAACAAGCTCTCCACAAGGCTTACTTTCCAAACCCACTTCAAGATTAAACCGAAAGATCATAAAGATCCTACCTTTAAGGAAAAGACAACTAAGATGGAACCAAAAACACAAGATGAACTTAGATCTTACTCTCCTAGATTCCCAAATAGGTGAAAGGTTGAATCTTGGAAGGAAATATTAGAATCTTGACATGGGTCTCAACTTGGCTTGGAGAATAAGCTACACTTCTTTTCTACAGAGAAGGTAGAACTATTTTCTAAGAATTGTAGGGAATGAAATGAAGAAGTCTTCTAGGTTAGGTTACAATACTAACTCTTGGGTACGACGAATTAGAACACACGGTAAAAAGAATAACAGTGTGACAAAGAGTGTCAAGAACAATTTCTTTTGGTCAGAACCCCAAAAGATTCCACAAGATTTCTGGGCAAAAAGAGTTCAAAACAAGAATTGGCAAGAATTATGCAAACGGATATATTGAGCATAACGAACTCTAGTCCCAACACAAACGCCAACTTCTAGACAACAACTAAGAGCTAAACAAATAACTCCAAACACCAACTACAAAATGAATTAAGCAACAAAACAACAAGCAAAGACAAGCATAAAAGCAAACAACAACTAAACGGCTAGGAAGATAACAACAACTTAAGAAGAGCAAACAAGACGGCCACAGCTCCACTCTAGAAAGACTCGCTCTCCGACTCCCCGGACTCCTCAGACTCTTCTTCATCTTCTCCTCTGCGGCTCGAGCTGGCTTCGATCTGGTCTAGCCTCTGGTGCAATGCGACAAACTGCGCCTTCATGTATGCGAAGCCTTCTGCGATCATACTGTTCTATTGCCGAAGCAAGGTGACAACGCGCTCCTCTTGTGCCATGGCATCATGCTCCCTCTTGGTGCGAGCTTCCTTCCTTCTTCGATTTTCCTCACATTCAGAATCACTTTCTTCGGCTTCGGCAGCTTCTGGGGCTTCCACTTCTTCCTCTCGGTTCCACTTCTTCCTTTAGGTCTGCTTCTCGCTCATCTTCTTCATCACCACCCAAACTCTGGACTCCGAGGCTCAACTTTCCGGCATGAATCCCAAGCTCTGTTGCCAACTCAGATCTTTCCTCAGGGGCTTTTCTTGTAACTTCTTCAAGAGTGATGTAATCACCATCATCCAGCTGAAACAGATTACAACTCCGAAGGTTGGTGGCATCCAACACCAACTTTCCCACAGCCTTCAGTAGACAGCCATCAACACTCACACCCTTTTTCACTAGAATTTAGCTCAACACCATCCCATACAGTAGGTTTTTCCAGTTATGATCATGGCAGAAAACCATATGTTGCAACATCAAAGCTGGCAGGTTGAACTTAACCATATTCTTGAGGCAAAAGGCAAGGATGCACTCCAACTTTCCCAACAACTTACTTTTGCTGTTATTGGGTAACAAACAATCTGAAACCAACATAACCAAAATCCTCTGTTCCGCAGACAACCACTTTTTCTCTGGCCTCGAAGATTGAGTGAAACCACTCGTGCGGCCCAACAAATAACTCAACTAGTCCCGATACCCCATGGTATCCGTACTAATCCATGAGTTACCGCTACACTGAGCAACTCCCGAAGCAGATAAATTCTAAAGCTGAGCCAGCCTCTTTTCAGACTGAACTATCTTCACACCTCTCACTTTAGAAGTGATCTCAAGCTTATCACCATCCTTTGTCACAACCATGTGACGATAAAATTCCTTAACCAAACTCGAGTAAGTCTCGGCAATCATGGCGAGAAACCCATCCAACAAACCTTGGAATCTAAGCATATCCAACAATGAATTAGAAAAAGATTCCGGGTCAAACGCTTTACCTTCAAGAACAAGGTAATGGGCATCCACCCATTTCGCTTTCCTAGCCAAACTTGACCTTCTAGGCATGATAGGAGATGACCCAAAGCTCAACAAAAGAAGCCCACAACTCCTCCACTTCATCCCCTTCTTCTCGCTGCCCTCTCTTGGCGGCACAGTAGGTCGGCGGCGGCACGGCTCCGGCGGTGATGGCGGCAGGGGTGGCGTCGGCGGTGGCTCGGGGTTGCGACGGGAAGGCAACGGGTTGGGGGGTGGTCTCGGCTGAACACACAGGTAGAGCGGAAAGAGAAAGGGAATTTGGGAATTAGGGATTTTGGGAAAAAAATTGGGTAAAAGATGATTTAATTGGGGATTTGGGTAAAATGGAAATTTATGGTTTAAATGGAATTAAGATTGGGTAAGTTCCAAGAAAGATAATTGGTTTAAGTGGTTTAAAGGTTGGGTTGGTAAAGATTATGCCTGGGTTTGAAACTCAAGGGTTGTAAATAGATCATTTTGCTTGGATTTTTGGCTACACAAGATGGGATTTGTACAAGGGTTTTCTATTCTCAAATTCAAGGAAGACTTGGGAAATTTAGAGGGTTCTCAAAGGAAAAAGTTGCAAGAATTTCCAAGCATGATTCAATTAAGAGATAAATGACTACTTTCACAACGAGACTTACCCAAAAACTAGGGAAATAATCCATCAAGAAGGGCTTACACTTTACTCCAAAGAATCATTATCAACGAAATATGACAAGGATAACCAAGTAACTCAAGTATGCAACAAAGGACACATGATAACACTCAAGATAACAATGAACAAGATACGCACAAGGAGTAAGAGTAGACTAGGAAAGGATTACCTGCTAACTCCTCCTCCACCAAACCCTCGGTCTCCGCTTGCGAACGCCCCATCACAAAGACTCTCCCTGTTGGCCTGGCCCCAATTGCTCCGCGGCTAGAGCTACCTCCCGCTGTTCCTCCGGCTCCAGGGGGTGGCCGTAGCGCCCTTTGATTGACCTGATGAGGGCACTCAGCAACCTTGTGGCCCCTATCTCCACAGTGAAAGCACCGCAACGTGAAGCCGCTACAGTTCTGTCCAGCATGCACTTTTCCACATCTATGACAAGAAGATGTCTTGGCTTGATTCCCTTGCTCTATCTGGTTGGGTATTTGAGTCGAAGATGGCCCACTCTTGGCTTGAAAACTCGGCCGTGGCTTCTTGAAGGTGGAAGAACCTTCGCTCTCGGTCATTTTCCTTGCTTGCTCATAAGATCCTCGCTGAAGCTGTTGAAAGCGATACAGATCCGCGGCACTCAGGTACGCATCCTTAAGAGAACTTGGCCTACTCCCTGTCAACGTTTTTCATGCCTCATAATTCAAACCGGAAACAAATATCTCGACCTTAGCAAGCTCCGTAGGTACAAGCATCCGAGCAAAGCGCGCCAACTCCAAAAACTTCTTGTGGTACGACCACAGACAGGGATCCTTGCTGCAGGTGAAGGAACTCATCAAACACGGCGGCTCGTACGTGCGCCGGGTAAAACCTCTCGGGCATCCCATCCTTAAGCACAGACCAACCGAACTCAGGCTCTTCAAGGAAGGTCGGGCCCTCATGGACCCACCACAGATCAGCTTCTTAGCAAAAGTAGAACGTTGCCAATTCTACCCTTCTCTCCTCGGGACAACCCACAACCGCGAAGATCTTGTCGAACACTCTCATCCATTCCTCCAAAACTACCGGGTCTTCTTCACCCGCGAAGGTCGGCGGCCTATGACCAGACACCAAACGGCCCATATCCCGATGCCCAGCAGGTTGGGGAGGTGGCACGGGGTGGTTGTTGTTCAGCAAAGCCTCGCTAAGCGTCTGCACTGTCTGAGTTAGCTGCTGGAGGTTCTGAGCAAGCTGCTCATTCGACGGGGTCTCCGGGGTACGTGCTCGGGGACGAGGAGGCATCGCAAACTTCTACAGCAACAACACGGTTACCAAAAGACAACAAGCATTCAAATAACTGAAAGCAACACTCAGCTCAATGCGCAACCTAGAGTCCTAAGCCTAACACTTTGATTCTTAAGGTCACTTTAAGGTCTCAAACCATTCTTAGCCACTTAGAATGTCTAGACTTAACCCTTCTAGGCTCAAACCTAGGCTCTGATACCAATTGTAACACCCCCTAAAACCAAGCTATTTAAAGCCTTAAAACATTCAAATAACTTAAACCAAAACACGAAACACAACGGAAGACTGAACGATAAGATATATATATATATATATATATATATATATATATATATATATATATATAGGGGAAACGGGGTACTATGCCACGCTCACCCAAGGGTGAACGCACAGTCTAAATCTGCATTGTTTACATCTAAAACCATCCAATAGAGTTCTAAGTCTACTTTGGCTCACAGGCCACAAAACACAAAGGGGGAACTGTGCTACCAGGCACTAGACCGCGCACTCGTATAAGCAACACCTGAAAGAAGCATATAAAACATGGGACGACGCCCGGTTAGCGAATAATGCTGGTAACCCACCAATACATTGAAATATCATACATAGATAAGATATACATTTGTAAAATCATTTGCGAAACGAAATACATATATATAAGTCAAAAACCAAGAGTAATAGTCAACACAAGACTCAACTCTCTCAACAAGAACACGGGAACACATCCCAAGACTACAAAGAACAGCAACGACTCACAAGAAGTCTCAAGGTATAATCTATCATCACACAATAGATTAATACCCGACATGCACAACTCAAAGGAATAAGACACGACAAACGGCAACACATGCCAAGACAACACATGCCTTTGTGACTACACACGTAACAAGAAGAAAACTCACAACAATGGCTACACAAGCCCTCGTGACATCACCCATCACGAGTTGATATGCCTTCCTTATGCCCAATTCCCACCTTATGGCTACCCCCAACCTTATATCTAGTTTCAACCTTTACCTCCATGACCCCTGTACACCAAATCCAACCTTTTCCCTCCGAGGACCGTCGTCCCCTCTCCAACAGATCTCCAACAGAACCACCGATTTCATAGTAAACGAGGGTACCGATCACACACACGGCAACACATGCCACCCAAGAAATACGTGAACCTTACACAAAGGTCACAACTCCATAATCACGTCATGGCCACCACGATGACCACTGCAATACCTTGGTGACTAGTGTCCTATACCACTAATCGTGCAATCCAGGTAAAGCCACCCACACCACACCTAAACAGGAATCAATCAACGGATCACAACGAAGGTATGAAACCATACTCAATCCAGGAATGGATCACAGTCCAACAACAACAACGATGAATAACACAAGTTATCATAAGCCAATAGGAAGGTACAAACAACACACACGCTAGCATTTAAACACCGAACTAGCATGCTTATCAAACGGGTAAACCAAACGTAGTTCCGAAGAACAGCTAAGACTCATCACGGTTCAACGAAACACAATGTTGAACACTTAGCACGATTCACAACACCAAAACCAACATGGAATCCTACGACCATCGACCACCCACGTTCTCAGGAGAAGAGGATCCCGTAATCCTGGAGGAATGGATCCGAACCCTCGACAGAATTCTCGGGTTAGTAGAATGCCCAGAAGAACGCCGCATGGAGATAACCTCATTCTATTTCAGACACGAGGCCGATCTTTGGTGGATCCACGAGGGTCCCACTTACCAACAAGAACCGGGGTTCAACTGGGAACAACTCAAAACGCGACTACGAGAGCGATTCTATCCAACACACGTAAGAGCATCCATGTACGAAGAGTTTCTCCATCTAAAACAAGGGACAACTACCGTCATGGAATACCACAAACGATTCCTTGAACTAGCACGCTTCGCACCAGAACTAGTCCCCACCGAGGTAACCAAAATAGAGAGATTCGTATCGGGCCTCAACTTTAAAGCCCGAAAAGCACTAGTGGTAAGCAGACCTCGGACTCTCAACGAGGCTTACTCCAGTGCCGCTAACCTCTACCGAATCCAACTACTCCCAACGCGGGGTTCAGGAACAAATACGGAAGAGGAACCCCGGAGGAAGGGCACCACCAGTAAAGAGAACAAGAAACGACGCCAACACAAGACCAAGTAACCTGACCAACCAAAGGCCACCTCTGGGGAACAACGACGCTAGCGCCAGAAACTTTCCTTGCCCGAAATGCAACAAGAACCATAGAGGCAAAGATTGCATGGGCAATCCCTTGCGATGCTTGAACTGCGGAGAGGAAGGACACAAGGCCTTCCTTTGCACCCAACCCCAAAGGCCATGCACTACCACCACGGGACAACATGGGGGCACCGCTCATCGAGGAAACTACGGCGCTCCCGGAAAAATATTCGTCATGAGCTGCACTCAAGCCGACCTCGGGAACGAGAGCAATCTCGAGGAAGGAAACCTAACCCCAGAAGACGAGGACCACGCAAACCCCGTGGGAGAAAACCAAGAAGACGAATTCTGTCTAAGATAGGTTGACAATTTCTTTGTAATCACCTTCATAGTAGAGCTAGTTACTTAGCTTAATTACTTTGGAAATATTATAAATAAAGATTAGTTTGAAATTCGGTCCTACTTACAGGGGTAAAAACTAAAACTATACAAACTAGCCAAACCCTCACCACTGGAAGACAAAAGAAGGAAAAAGACAAAGACCATACCATCAAAAAAACTAAAGTTACCACTAGGAATGGAACCTTGGACCCCCCATTTAAATAACCAAGGCTTTAACCACTAGCCCATGAGTGTTTCTTGAAACCTTAAGGGGACACTTCTTCTTAAAACCCCACAAATCCCTAAAACCCACAAAATCCCCAAATCAAAAACCCTTCTTTTTCTTCCTCTCCTTCTTCTTCTCCACTTCCTTCCCTTCTCTCTCTCACGCAACTCACCACCCCCCCACCGTAGAAAGCCCATCGGCCACCCGCACCACCGCCAGCCGAACGCCCCACGCCACCGGAGACCATCACCCACCTCACCAAGCCGTCGCCTGGACTCCGCCCCACCGTCGCCGCCATCGCCGGAAAATCACGCCGGAGACCCGCCGGAAAAGCGTCGCCCTCGAAATGCCGAAGAAACCCCTTGGAACCCGCACCCCGGAATGGAGTAACGCCGATTACATCGTGATCGGAGGTAAAGCCCTTGAACCCGACCAATTCTCTCCAGAATTGGTTGATATGCTTAAACAGCAAGGGCTTTTAGATACGTATCTCACCATTAAAGGGGATACGTACCCCAAATTGGTGAAAGAATTTTATCAACATCTTGTAGCCATCAAACGGGGTGACAAACTAGAAATCACCACCAAGGTCCGCGGCAAGGAAATTGTGCTTTCCGAAGGCCGTTTGGCCAAGCTCTTGAAATTGACCACCACGGGTGTATCAAACTATGACCGAAAGGGGTGGATCAATACCCAAAACACGGGGTACAAGGACTATCTCGGGTACCTACTCGGAAAAGAGGACGGGTTCACCTCGGCCACACGACCCAACCGGAAGTGGCTATCGGCGGAGCAATAGATATTGGTTATGGTTGTAACCGATAGCCTCTTGCCCACCAATAATAAGAGCAAGGATGTAGGAAGTTTAGAATGCACCTTTGCCTACTTCTTGAAACACAAAATCAAGTTCAACCTGCCGGTCCTCATGCTAAAACACAAGGAGTTTTGCAAATCAAGCAACCGACTTAGCCTACCCTACGGGATGATCCTGAGTTGGATCATGGAGAAAAAGGGGGTGGACCTAAGCCACACTGAGGTCAAGACCGCAAATGGAATGGTCTTTAATGCCCAGAACCTACGCCGCAATGATACCTACTACACCGAGGGAGGACATTACCTCACCCTCGAAGAAATTTGCCAAAAACTCGACGATGAACGATGAGAGTTGGTCGACCAATTAGACATCTCCAACAAAAAGCTCAAATGGGCAATGCAAGATTGCGGAATCCTGGAGGGAAATGAGGACCAGGAGGAGGATGACGAACCCAACCCGTCGGTGCAACCACGATCAGGAGAGAACCCAAGGGAGCAAAACGAGGGCTCAATCAATGAACAATACTCGCACAGCTCAACCGGCAAAACCAAATCATGGAGGAAGGGTTCTCATCCTTGATCCGTACAACACACGCACTAGATCAGAGGGTGGTAGCAATCGAGGCCACCTTGGGCACTCGCGGGGCGTCCAGCTCAGGAGTAGGAGACCGAGGTAGACCCAAAATCCTTCTATCACAACACCACCAAAAATCCAGTCTACCCCAGCTAAGGCAAAACGTGTGGCCACATTCCTAACCGGGAGACCAAGATGCGGGATGCCTAGGGGTGAAAGAATGGAATAACACACCAGGCTTCGGGGACGAAGCCCCTCGTAAGGGGGGGAGAGTGTAACACCCCGTGTTACGATCCCTAAAACCAATTAATCATTTAACCAATCACCCAAAGGAAAGAATTAAATCACAATAATTAATTAGGAAAGGCCCACCATAGTTCATGAGCCCTTATCCCTAAACCAATTCTTAGTCCCAAAAGGAATAGAATTAGCAAGCCTATAATATTAGTTCCTAATTAGGACTCTTAAATATATATAAATAGGGGACTTAAGAGGCACCTAGAACCCCCCCACCACAATAACGTCTCACCACCCAAAGAGCTCCAAGAATTCCCTTAGAAGAAATCAAGAAAGCAAGAAAGCTTAAAGAAAGACCCTTCATAGCCAAGGAATTAATTAAGGCTAAGAGGTAACCCATGTCTCAACAAAACCTATTTTCATAGCTATGATTCCCCTCTTAGGATTTTCCCATAATATTGTGTATTGTTTATTTGTGATATTATTATTGATGATTGATGGGATGTTTCCATGGGTGATCTTGATGAGGAGAGGTTCTTGATAATTATGGTGTTCTTGATGATTATATGACGTTCTTGATAATTATGGTGTTCTTGATGATTATATGACGTTCTTGATAATTATATGGTGTTCTTGATGTTCTTAATGATTATATGAGATTCTTGATGATCATATGACATTCCTACCGAATCTTGATTTTGGAAGATGAATTGTGTTCTTGTTGATTTAAAAATATTTAGAACCCTAGGTTATATCGTGGAATCCGTATGGTATTAATCTTGGTATATTGGATGGGAATTCGCATGATTGGGTGTTGATTATGTTTAGAAAAACATGATAGGTTATGAGCCATACGTTTCTTGATTTTGATCCGTTAATTGTCTACGTGTGTTATCAATTGTGTTTAAAAGTGTCTAAGTAGGGTTTCGGGTTCCACAAAGGTTCCCGGGGCGTTTTTGGTGAATAAGAGTCAGTGGGGGGTAGGGGACCTGCCACCTACCCACGGCCTAATTGGGCAACGCCGGCAGCGGGCAGCTGCCCGCCGGGCGCCCGCTGCCCGGAATAGTAGAACGTCGGCGGGCAGCCGGGGGGTGACCCCCCACCCACCGGCTACCCGCTGGTTTGTACCCCACTTCGGGATCCCGGCTTCCCCGTTTGATGTTCCCCCGACCCCCGTGGTGTCCCAACGGACTCCGTCTATCATGCCTATGTCTAGTTTGATTTTCGGGTACCGTTCGTAGGTCGTATGAGTCTTATATATTGCATGCTAGTTGAATTGGTATCCCGTTGACCTAGGTAAAAGAAATATGAACCCCTTAGGAATATTCTTAGTATGTGAAGGATCACGCATAGGTTTTGTTATACGCTTTCTCCCCCTTCCCAATGTGTTAATGTGGGTTGCATGTGCTTGCTATGTGTTATGTGTGCATGTTACCCCGATTTGGTCGAGATCAATCGGGCTATATGGGCAGTCGGATGGGCTGAGAACCATACCGGCTATTAACCAGGTGGGTAGAGACCGCTCCCTCCAGCATGAGCAAACCCTTCCGAAACTGGTTAAGAATGGGCGCAACTATCCCAGCCCGGAGACCGGGAACGCCAATTAAACGCAAGAAAGAAAAGTAGTACATAAACAACGTCTTTTCTCAATCGTTAGCACGAATTGTCGAAAAGGACTCGATATGACAAGAAGAGGCGACAGACGCATGGAAAGTATTATACAACTAGAGCCTCCCGGCGATAAGGGTCTTACCTAGGAACAAGGACCTTGATGGTTTTATGACACCGTAAGAAGTACATGTGACACACAAAATCGCCAAAACACCATGCGACGTCAAAGGCAGTCAATCAATGCATTCCAAGGAAGAGAAATGCATCACCAAGCACTTGGTTACCAAAGGACTGAACAAAGAACGAGCGACAAGCCGAGCTCTAAGAAAAACAAAGAAGGCTTATCATTAATCAAGCAAGGCAAAGACAAAGTTGGCTTATAACCAACCACCCGGTGAAGGTGACGAGGTTGCTAATTGGAAACCGGACCCGACCTACTGAGCAAAAAGAACATGCGAGACTCTTGACTCATCTATAAACTCGTACCTAAGGATCAATAAAACTATACGATGGGCCACCCTATGTATTCAAGTCCCTTCTATTGTGCACACAGACATGGGGCTTGTCGGGACTTGAGTCTGTGCATTCTTGGGATTTTCCCCGAAGGAATTCACTCTTCCGAGTCACCTTCCCGCGGGTCCCCAACGGGACCTTGACGGGTCCCCAATAGGAGCTTGGCAGGCGGACGACCGCCCACCTCGCGCCCACTGGTACAATGTGCTGATTTCTTAACTCCTCACTTTATTGATTCATGGCGCACTTGTGTGCCTCGATTGATGAACGCGAGTCTTGGGTAAAGAACCATGGGTCGCCCAAACATGGTGTCATCGGTAAACGACCTTGACACGCAAGACACCATCGAAAAAGCACAACCAATCGCATTACACGTGGGGTTGAAGTTGGACTCTACGATGCAACCGACTAGGGATGATTGGCATAAAGGATTGTGCAAACCAAGGAGGCAAGTTGGGAACTCATGCTAAGGACTCACAAAGACCTTAAAAGTCAAAATGCTAAGGATAGACCGGGACTCCTTCAGACCATGGATATCGTTCAAGCAAATCAGAAGACTCCTTACAAGTTGTATGGAATCAAGAACTACATAGTCTGTGGTGCTAGGCAAAAAGTAAAAAGCACATTTGTGCCAAGATCTCAAGGGTCATTAAGGACCCACAAGGAAATGAGATGACTCGTAAAGTCACCGAGTCATTCCACAACGAGGTTAGGTAACCAACAGCGCTTCAAAAGGAAAAGAGCATGCAAGGACACCCTCACCATTAAAAGTAACACAAAAAAGGCACAACTAGTCAAACCTCGGGGAAGACATGAAGTCTTACTAAGAATTTCATTCACTAAAGAGGAGATGAAATTCAATAAGAAGGAAAAATCAACCCAAAGTTTACCGACTCCCAAGAAACTTTGGGAAGAATTTGGGAAGTGCACCCTAAGAGATTGGCTTGGTTGACCAAACTTGGTCAAAACCTTGGACGCATTAAAGAAGTAAGTGTTAAATCATCACGGGAGATTCCCTCAAGATTGGGGAGAAGGATGAAACCTTAGCCTGGGAAGCAAGGTCTAACAAGGATCTTAAAGTCAAGCAAGTGCCAACACCAAGGAAGAAGGATCATCAGTTCGTCAATACGTCGTGATCAAAGCATCAAACCAGAATAGTCACTTGAAGATCGAGAACCCTTAACCCATCATAGCCGAATTCCCTTCCCTCCCTCGGAAAATTGGCCCCCTCCTTATTTCAAAACCCTTTCTACCCTTCAACCACACTCTTGATCCCCTATTTTAACGATTCCATACAAGGTGGCAACCTCGCACCCTAAGTTGCAACCATGAAAACTATGATCCTAATTCCTAAATTCACTTTGTCCTCAGGTTTGAAACCCACTCTCTTAGCCCTTTAAACCTAATCTTTCCCAAAAACCCAGCACACATAAACATACAATTATACAGTTTCCCAGTAGAATGCTTTCGCTATAGGACCACCGTACTACTTTGGACTCGTTACCCCCGCAATGATTTCCAAGCTTCGGGGACGAAGTTTCTCGTAAGGGGGGGGGAGAGTGTAACACCCCGTGTTACGGCCTTCAATCCCGGATTAATTATTTAATTAATCCCATTAATAATAATTAAATATGATTTAATTCGGTTAGGTTTCCTTTAATTAATTAATAAGGTCCACCATGAACCGTGGACCCTTGCCTAAATTAGAGTCCTAAGCCTATTAGGAATAAAGAAAGTAAACCCTTTACTATTCAGATTCTAATTAGGAATCCTAGACCTAGTTATCTATTAGGAATAAAGGAAGTAGGCCTTTTACTATTCAGACTACGATTAGGATTCCCTTTAATTAATTAATATGGTCCACTATGGACCATGGACCCTTATCCCTAAAATAAGCCCTTAGTCCTATAAGGAATAGAATTAGTAAACCCATACCATTCAAACCCTAATTAGGAGTCTTAAATATATAAATAGGGATATAGGAGGCACCTAGATCTTTCACCACCATAATCTCTCACCACACAAGAAGTTCCAAGAATCCCCTTAGGAGAAATCAAGAAAGAAGAAGGCTTAAAGAAAGACCCTTCATAGCCAAGGAATTAATTAAGGCTAAGAGGTAACCCATGTCTCAACAACCTATTTTCATAGCTATGATTTCCCCCGTAGGATTTCCCCATATTATTGTGTATTGATGATTTGTGATGTTATTATTGATGATTGATGGGATAATTCCATGGGTGACCTTGATATCGGGAGATTCTTGATAATTATGGTGTTCTTAACGATTATGTTGAGTTCTTGATGATTATATGTTGTTCTTGATAATTGTATGGCGTTCTTGATGCTTATGTGTTATTTGTACCGAATCTTGTAATTAGAAGACGAACCGTATTCTTGTTGATGTAAAAGTAATTAGAACCCTAGGTTGATGTTCTTGTTGGCGTTCTTGATGTTTATGTGATATTTTTACCGAATCTTGTTTTTAGAAGACGAATCGCATTCTTGTTGGTATAAAAGTGATTAGAACCCTAGGTTGTATCGTATGATATTATTCTTGGTGTATCGGGTGGGGAAATCGCATGTTTGGGTGTCAATTATGTTTAGAAAAGCATGATAGGTTATGTGCCGTACGTTTCTCGTATTTGATCAGTTAATTGTCTACGTGTTGATCGTCAATTGCGTTGTAAAGTGTGTAAGCATGGTTTCGGGTTCCACAATGGTTCCCGGGGCGTTTTGTGTATAAAGAGTCAGTGGGGGGTAGGTGGGGGGTAGGGGACCCGCCACCTACCCGCGGCCAGAAGGGGCGTCTCCGGCAGCGGGCAGCCGGCGGGCGGGCAGCTGCCCACCGGCGACCCGCTGCCCGGAACAGTGTTTACCGGCGGGTGGCCCCCCCACCCACCGGCTACCCGCTAGAAGTCTCCCCCATTCGGGACCCCGGCTTCCCCGTTTGATATATCCCCGATCCCCGTGGTGTCCCAACGGACTCCGTTCATTGTGCCGTGTCTAGTTTGATGTTTCGGGTACCGTTCGTAGGTTAATGAGTCTTATATATTGCATGCTAGTTGAATTGGTATCCCGTTGACCTAGGTGGAAGAAGTTTGAACCCCTTAGGACCATTCTTAGTATGTGAAGGATCACGCATAGGTTTCGTTATACGCTTTCTCCCCCTTCCCAATGTGTTAATGTGGGTTGCATGTGCTTGCTATGTGTTATGTGTGCATGATACCCCAATTCGGTTGCGATCGGATTGGTTATTCCTGAGCTGCGGTTCAGAAGCTGGCTGCGGTCAGATTTACACTCTTGGGCTGCGGTCCACCGTTTGGTTGCGATCAAACGTTTCTACATGAGCTGCGGTTCATACTTTCCTGGTTGCGGTCAGATGACATACTCTTGGGCTGCGGTCCAATATTTGGTTGCGATCAAACATTATGATGAGCTGCGGTTCATCGGTCGGTTGCGATCGGCTCCTCCGTAATGTGAGACGAGGCAGGGTGCTGCGGGGCCGTGTCAGAGCTATATACGCTGACCCTCATGTATGGGCATGCGATTGTACCTGTGGCGCCAACAAAGTGTGTTATGTGATGAGATATGGTGGAGTTGTGTTTATGAGTATATTGGGGGATGTGACTAAGGGGTTTATGCTGGGGATTGTTTATGTTGGGTTGTGATTATTAATTGTGCTTATCTTTATCTGTCTTGCCTGTTGTGGATCATATACGCTGGTTATAACTGTTGCTTGTATCTAGCCTTATCTGTCGAGTCATTCCCGGTTTTAAAAGCTAGAGTCTCGTAGGATATATCTTCATGCTTCGAAATGACTTTTCGTATATCTATATATATATCTCTATATGTAATGTATTTCAACAAGTTGGAGTGGGTTACCAGCATCTCTCGCTGAACAGATATATTTGGCTTTCAGGCACAGAAGGTTAAGTCACTGGAGTGCGCTAGAGCTTGGATCATAGAAGTAGTTAGTTTCTCTTTCGGCCTGCGTGCCACATTTATGCATTCATATCTTTGAGACATTAGTTAGTTAGCCTGTGCACCTGGGTTCTCTAGCTCAGGTGTGGCAGAGCACCCCGTACACTTGTACTCTGTTGGGATTTAATGAGATTGCACCCTTAATTTATAAGTTTTAAATATCTTGAAAATCTGGGGTGTTACAACTGCAATACCTTGGTGACTAGTGACCTATACCACTAATCGTGCAATCCAGGTAAAGCCACCCACACCACACCTCAACAGGAATCAATCAAACGGATCACAACGAAGGTATGAAACCATACTCAATCCAGGAATGGATCACAGTCCAACAACAACAATGATGAATAACACTAGTTATCATCATCCAATAGGAAGGTACAAACAACACACACGCTAGCATTTAAACACCGAACTAGCATGCTTATTAAACGGGTAAACCAAACGTAGTTCCGAAGAACAGCCAAGGCTCATCATGGTTCAACGAAACACAATGTTGAACACTTAGCACGATTCATGACACCAAAACCTATATGGAATCCTACCATATAGTTCTAGACATACAAAAAATGAAGAAGACGCTCAAATAGTTCTACAAAAGAACACCGGGAAGTCAAAAGACGAAATACCGAGTCAAAAGAATCACGGGGAACAAATCCCACAACAACCACACCATGTACCCTGCGGGTGGACCCATGGGTAGGCGCCTACCCATGGTCCTGCCCGCTGGTACATACACCCACAAGCCACCTGTTCCCGCCGGCGGGGCGGCGGGTAGGGTTCTGCCCGCCGTTCCGCCCGCGGGTACGCACCTGTGCCCAAAATAATCCCTTTGGGGATTTTCAACTGCAAACTCAAATTCAAGTCCAAAACATGCCAAATCTCACCAAATACAACAAAATGACTTGAATCAAAGGAATAGCCAAGCAATGGCATACAAGAACCCTAAACACAAGCTCTAGATATGTATTTTCACAAGACAATGCATAAACACTCACATTTCATAGGAAAACACATGTAGAATCCATGAAATATTCATATAGGTAAGCAAAATAGATTTTGTAGAGTGTGGGTTACCTCTTGTAGACCAGAAACCTTCACTTAACACCACCCCCAAGCTCTTATCAAAGCTCACCTTCCAAACCCACTTCAAGAACACACCAAAAGATCATAAAGATCCTATCTTTAAGAAAAGACACCTAAGAGAACACTAAAAACCCAAGATGAACATGGATCTTACCCTCCTAGACGCCCAAATGTATGAAAGGTAGAATCTTAGAGACAACTCTTGAAGTCTTGACAAAGCTTCAACTTGGCTTGGAAGAAAAGCTATCTACCTTTTTAAAGAGAAGGTAGAGCTCGAATTTGGAAAATGTAAGGATAGAAATGAGGTGTTCTCACTAGGTTAGGTTACAATACTAGCACAAGGTGAAAGGTCAAGAATATCGTTACTAACATGGAGAGGTGTAAGGAACAAGGGAACTCCTTACAAAGCTCAAGGTACAACTTTGACTATGGGGTTGAATAGTCAATTACTAGTCCGCAACTATTAAGTTTCAGGAATTTAAGGAATTAAATTACAAATTGAAATAGGATTAATTACTTAATTAATCCCTTAACCGAATTTGGATTTCGGGGTGTCACACACAAAGCCTTGTACCCCGCGGGTGGGGCGGCGGGTGGAGCTCTACCCGCCGTTGTGACACCCCAAAAATCCATACTCCAAACCATGAATTAATTGAGTAATTAATTCTATTTCTTTTGAGGAATTGATTCCTAAAATCCTGATTTTTTATACTCAAGGACAAGTATTTGACTAGTCAATCTTTAAGTTGTGTTGTACCTTGTGCTTTAAGAGGAGTTCCCTTGTTCCTTACACTTTCTAAGAGTTAGTAAGGGTATCCTTGTCTTTTCACCAAGAGCTAGTCTTGTAACCTAAACCTAGAAGACTTCTTCATTTCATTCCCTTACATTTCCTAGAAAATATCTCTACCTTCTCTCTAGAAAACAAGAGTAGCTTGTTCTTCAAGCCAAAAGAAGCCTTTGTCAAGATTCCAAGCTTTGCTTCCAAGATTCAATCTTTCCTCTATTTTGGCATCTAGAAGGGTAAGATCTAAGCTTGTCTAGTCTTTTTGGTTCCATCTTAGTTGTCTTTTTCTTAAATGTTGGATCTTTATGATCTTTTGGTTTGATCTTGAAGTGGGTTTAGCTAGTGAGCTTAGTGGAGAGCTTGTTGTGGTGTAAGAAGAGTCTTTTGGTCTTCAAGAGGTAACCCATGCTCTACAAAACCTATTTTGCTTACCTATATATGATTTCTTGGCTTCTACTTGTGTTTTGATATGAAATGTGAGAGTTTATGCATTTATCTTGTGATATTGCATATCTAGAGCTTGTGTTTAGGATTCCTTTGTGCCATTGATTGGCATTTTCCTTGGTTCAAGTCATTTTGTTGTGTTTGGTGAGATTTGGCATGTTTTGGACTTGAATTTGTGTTTGGAGGAGAAAATCCCCGAAGGGATTTGTTGTGGTACTGGGACGTACCTGCGGGCGGAACGGCGGGCGGGGCACCACCCGCCGACCTACCCGCCGGGAACGTGTGCCCTGCGGGTTGTGTACCCGCGGGCGGGACCACGGGTGGGGCACTACCCGTGGGTCCACCCGCGGGGAACACTGTGATACCCGGCTTTTCTAGCCTTTCTAAAATTAGATAGTCTAACTTTTCAAAATAATTACTTCTTTCTGATCGAGTCATTTTTTGATTGAGCCATTAGAGAATCTCATCTCTATTATATTTGTCGTTATAAATAAAAATAATATTTTTGTTATAAGTAGTTATGTATTAATTTGAACTACAAAATAATTATTATTGGACCGTATGATTTTATATACATTTAAATATAAAATGTATTTTATAACATGTTTAATACATATGTAATTATGTGTGTATAGTATATGTACATAAATTTACTAAGTATGTATGTGTATAGATATATATAATTATTATTATTAGTAGATATTTTGCAGTATATATATGTATATATATATATATATATATATATATATATATATATATATATGTATATATATATATATATTTATGAGTGTAATAATTGTATATCTAGTATGTGATATATTAGTATATGGTGTACAATTATATTTTTATATAATATAAACTAAATATTTGATATTGATTGGGAGTTTTGAATTATAGATTGGGGGTAACAAATGAGTGATGGGAAGTTACATCCTTGAATTACTCTTCCATTTAATATTGAATTACTAGTGATTTAGAAAAGAATTCTTCTCCTTCTTCCTTCCCTTCACATAGCCAATTCTCACAAGGAAAAAATCATATATTTCTCTTCTTTTTTCTTCATCATTCGGCATTCCTTAAAAGAAAAAAAAAATTCTTCTCTCCTTTATTCCCTTCAAGACTTAAGAAGTCCCTTCAAGCCTAAAGATGAGCCTTTGAATCCTTGAAAGATTAAGAGGAATATTGGAAGAAATGAACTCTCAAGTAAGTGGTTGTGTTTCTTTTTACCTTGCCTTATTTTCAAAATATATAGATTTTGTTTAGTTGATGATTATGAAAATGTTTTGGTACATGAAATGATATGAATTTTCCTAAGTGATTAATTGATACCATTTTGTTGATTCTTGTATAAATTTTCGTATGAATGCATGAAGTGTAGAAACATGACTTTATTTCATCAATAATCTTGATCACATGATTTAGCTACATATAATTAAGTTCCTTTAAAAAATAAAAAAAATGTAAAAAAATATACATATGTATTAGTGTGTATCGTGAAATAGCCGAAATAAAAGTATGATTATATATATGTATGTACAAATGTTTCCTTGTTATTTTAGAAGAGAAAAGGAAAAGAGAAATTATTATTTTACTTGGTTATTCTATTCTCTCAATTATTAAGTTTTGTTTTTGGGGAAGAAATATATCAATAGTAATAACTAATAAAATTATTTATGATTAAGTGTATTATGTATACGGTTTAGTGTGTGTGTGTGTGTGTGTATATATATATATATATATATATATATATATATATATATATAAAGATTGTCTTGACTTGTTGTATGGGAATGACGTATGAAATAAACAAAATAATAATAATTGTTTTTCTTGAATGAGTGTAAATATGTATTACGGTACATGTATATAAAAATAATACTAATAATAATAAATATAAATATATTGACGAAAATATCTCTATGTTTGATGATGGAATGGTATAAGTGTATGTTACCGTTAAAATGAATTGTTTGTATGCATTATATGAAATTTGTATTTTCCAAGAGATGATTTGGTATGTTATTGTGATAAACCATTTATATTGGCTATGGGATTTTATACCCATTTATTTTGGCTATGGGATTTGATGCCCATTTATATTGGCTATGGGATTTTATACCCATTTATTTTGGCTATGGGATTTGATGCCCATTTATATTGGCTATGGGATTTTATACCCATTTATTTTGGCTAAGGGATTTGATGCCCATTTATATTGGCTATGGGATTTTATACCCATTTATTTTGGCTATGGATTTGATGCTCATTTATATTGGCTATGGGATTTATACCCATTTATATTGGTTATGGGATTTGATGCCCATTTATATCAGCTATGGGATTTTACGCCCATTTATATCGGCTATGGGACCTTATGCCCATTTATATCGGCTATGGGATCTTATGCCCATTTATATTACCGGATATGTTATTTCGTGCCCATTTATGTGATTGGTGATTTTCCATAAAAACTTGTATTTACTTGAAAAGAGGAATCAAATATTTTAAAAGCACATATCGATTTTTAAGTAAGCCATGTGGCTAATTATTATTGTGGTGATGTTCTTCTAAAATAATTATTTGTATGTGGAAAAGAAATTAAATATTTAAAGGTACATTTTGATTTGTTAACAAGTTGTCGAGGAGTTGAAGAAAGTTTTGTAAGTTTATAAAGAAAAGTTATTTTTTTTTGAAAGCAATGTACCTTATTTTATTTTAAATTTTGTTTCCGGGCAAAGTAACCCTTACTTAGCACGTTTTGCTAATCTCCACTGTTTGTTATGTGTTTCTTTTGAAAAAAAAAAATGTGAACAGGGAATGATGAAAGCTTGAAGTGAAAGAGCGTGTTAGAAGAAGAAAGGAATAAATGTAATAGTTAGTGATTGAAATATTAGATTGTTTGTGATTAGCCTTGCATCTAGTCTTGATAGATTAGATGTGGCGGTAGCACCCTCTAAGTGTTAGAATTTGAATTACGAATTATTTAAGACTTGAACTGAAGTACATTTTATAATAAATATCATTTTTAGTAATTCTATTTATAGTAAGTTTTGAATTCTAATTTCATTTAACGAAAGTTTTGAAAGTCAAATTTTGGGGTGTTACAAACACGGTGGAGTTGGTTCGGGATTTGTTCCCCGTGATTCGTTTGTCTTGGTCTTTGATTTTGGCCTCCCGTTGTTCGTAGGTATAGAGCTTTATGGTAGGTATCCATGTAGGATCTTTGGTGTTGTGAATCGTGCTAAGTGTTCAACATTGTGTTTCGTTGAACCGTGTGGTGTCTTGTGTGTTCCTCGGAACTATCTTGAGTTTCCTCATTGTTGAGCTTGCTAGTTATTATCTTAATGCTAGCGTCGTTGTTGTCGATGGGTAGTGACCTGTCTCTTGATTGAGTGTGTTTCATACCTTCTCTTGCAATCCGTTGTTCGTTTCGTGTGAGTGGTGGTGTGTGTGTGGCTCTACCTGGATTGCACGATTAGTGGTATGGGACACTAGTCACCAAGGTATTGCAGCGGTCCTCGTGGTGGCCGTGACGTGATTTCATGGAGTTGTGGCTGAGTCCACGTGTTTGGGGGATAACATTGTGTTATCCGGGCATGTGTGCCGTGAATTGGTGGGTTTTCGTTGGTGGTCTGTAGGTGGGGGACGACGGTCCCGACGGAATAAGGTTGGACCGCTATACAGGGGTTTTCTGGAGGTAATGGTTGGCACCGAAGGTACAAGGTTGGGGGTAGCCATAAGGTTTGAACAGGGCATAAGGAAGGCATATCAACTCGTGATGTGTGATGTCACGAGGGCTTGTGAAGCCGTTGTTGTGGTAAGTTCTCTTCTCTCGTGACGTGTGTAGTCACGGAGACTTGTGGTGTGGTGTTTTGGCATGTGTTGCCGGTGGGTGAGTCTTTATCCTTGTGTGTGGTTAATCTTTGTGGTTGGGATGTGTTCCCGGTTTTATCCTTTTGAGTGGTGAGTCTTGTGTTGTCTTTTGATCTTGGCTTTTGACTTATATATATGTATTCCGTTTCGAAAATGGTTTTCATATTATATATCTACCTATTTATGATACTTAACGGTATTGGTGGGTTACCAGCATCTTTCGCTGACCGGGCGTCGCCCCGATGTTTATCTTTGTATCTTTCAGGTGATGCGTAGTCGAGCGCGATGTCTAGAGCCGGTAGCTTAGCACCTGTATCTTTAGACAGTGTTGTTGAGGCCTGTGTGCCAATGTCTTTAGATTGTTCTAGTTTGTTGTTTTTGGGATAGTGTTACACTTGCAGATTATCGCCGTAGCGTATACCTAGCGTGGTATACGTGGCATAACACCCCGTTTTGGATTCCTTTTATCCAGTTATCTTTTTATCTTCCGTTATGCTAGTGTTTTGTTGTTAATCTGCATGTGTTAAGACTTGTTTTTAAGTCTTGTTTCGGGGGGTGTTACAGTTGGTATCAGAGCCTAGGTTTAGAGCCTAGGAAGAGTTAAGTCTAGACTTTCTAACTGTTTAAGTGTGTTTTGAGACCTCTAAGCGACCTTAAGGAGTTAAGTGTTAGGCTTAGGACTCTAGGTTGCACGGTGAGATGTGTGTTGTTTTCTGTCTTGCTTGTTTGCTTTTTTGTGGTAACCTTGTTATTGTAGCAGAATTGCGATGCCTCCTCGTCCTCGCGCCCACACCCCAGAGACCCCGACCAACGAGCAGCTCGCCCAGAATCTCCATCAGCTGACGCAGACGATGCAGTCTCTCAGTGAAGCTCTGTTGAACAACAATCAAGCTGCGCCGCCTCCGCCTCTTATTGGGCACCGTGATGTGGGTCGCCTTGTGTCTGGGCATCGGCCGCCTTCCTTTGCTGGTGAAGAAGACCCTGTAGTCCTTGAAAGAGTGGCTACGGGTGTTTGATAAGATCTTTACCGTGGTGGGTTGTCCCGAAGAGAGGAGAGTAGAACTGGCAACGTTCTACTTCTGCCAAGAAGCTGATCTGTGGTGGGTTCACGAGAGTCCGGCCTTTCTTGAAGAGCCTGGGTTTGATTGGACCGCGCTCAAGGACAGAATGCACGAAAGGTTCTACCCAGCGCATGTGCGAGCCGCCATGTTTGATGAGTTCCTTCATCTGCAGCAAGGACCCCTATCTGTGGTGGATTACCACAAGAAGTTCCTAGAGCTGGCGCGCTTCGCGATGATTTTGGTGCCTACAGAGCTTGCCAAGGTTGAGCGTTTCGTTGCCGGTCTGAACTATGAGGCACGAAAAGCGTTGACAGTGAGTAGGCCCAGTTCCCTCAAGGATGCGTATCTGTGTGCCGCGGATCTGTTTCGTGTTCAGCAGCTTCAGAAGAGTTCGCTTGAGTTGGCTAGGAAGAGAGTTGAGAGTGGTGGTTCTTTTGCTTTCAAGAAGCCCCGACCGAGTTTTCCTGCTAGAGTTGTGCCATCTTCTTCCCAAGGACCAGTTAGGATGGAGCCTTCGGTTCAAGCTAAGTCGGTTGGTTGTCGCAAGTGTGGGAAGGTGCATTCGGGCCAAGTTTGTTATGGCCAGGTGTTTAAGTGTTTTCGCTGTGGGGTTGTTGGTCATAGAGTTGCGGAGTGCCCCCAGCTTGTTGGTCAGAGAGTGTTACCGCCACCCCCGAGAGCTGGAGGAGCACCAGGAGGGAGTTCAGGTCACGGAGCTGTTGGAGTTAGGCCACCTGGGAGAGTTTTTGTGATGGCGCGTTTGCAGGCGGAGTCGGAGGGTCTGGTGGAGGAGGAGTTAGCAGGTAACCCTTGTTTTCGAGCCTATCCTTGTGTCCCCGAGAGCTTTGTGTTCTTTGTTGCCTTGGGTGATCTTGTGTTTCGCAGTGTCCTTTGTGTTCTTTATTGCCTTGGGTGTTATCTTGTGT
This sequence comes from Ipomoea nil, assembly GCF_001879475.1. Lineage (NCBI taxonomy): Eukaryota > Viridiplantae > Streptophyta > Magnoliopsida > Solanales > Convolvulaceae > Ipomoea > Ipomoea nil. The sequence goes on along the minus strand of NW_017617687.1, from coordinate 2,165,575 downwards.
TTCGTAGTTGTCTTTGTTTGGCAATCCTTGGCTTGTTTCCCTTGCTTGTTTTTCGTTGGATGCTTAGTGTAGACTCTTTTCTTGCTAAGTGTTTTCTTTAGGTGGAATCTTGTTTTGTGGTAGCCATCTATCCTTGAGTTATCTTGTGTTTAGCCCAATTCTTCCACCTTTGTACTTGGTTGTTCTTACAACAATTCCTTGTGCTTTTCCCTAAATTTTCCAAGTATTATTTGATTTGGAAAAAAAAAAATAGCAATCCCTACCAAAATCTTTCCTTTTGTAGCCTAAAAGTTAAACCTAATGTTTATTTATAGCCTTTGAGTTTTGAACCTTAGCTAATTTCTTTTCTACCCAACCTCTAAACCACTTAAGGAAATTATCTTTCTTAAACCCTAACCAATCTTAATTTCTTTTAAACCTTAAATCCCACTTTTTTCAAAATCCCCAAATTTAATCGTCTTTTCTCCCAATCTCACCCAAATCCCTAATTTCTTTCCCCAAAATTCTCTTCATCTTTTTCCTTCTCCCTACCCGTGAGCTACCCGACACACCACCCCACCCCGTCGCCCAGCACCACCTGCCCGTCACACCACCGCCTCGCCACCGCCGGAGTTCGCCGCACCGTCGCCGCCGCCGACCCGCTGTAGCCGTGTCGCCGAGCAACCGCGAGAGAGAGAGAGAGAGCTCGAGAGAGAGAGAGAGAGAGTGCAGCGAGAGTGTGGTAGAAGAAGGAGAGTTGTGGGCTTTGTTTGTTGAGCTTTGGATCATCTTCCACCACGCCTAGAAGGTCAAGCTTGGCTAGAAAAGCGGAATGGGTGGATGCCCACTACCTTGTGCTTGAAGGTAAAGCTTTTGATCCAGAATCTTTTCAAGTTCCTTGTTGGATTTGCTTAAGTTTCAAGGTTTGTTAGATGGTTTTCTCGCCATAAGGGCCGAGACTTACCCGAGTTTGGTGAAAGAGTTTTACCGTCACATGGTTGTGACGAAGGATGGTGAAAGGCTTGAGATCACCTCTAAGGTGAGAGGTGTGAAGGTTGTGTTGTCTGAGAAGAGATTAGCCCAGTTGTTGAGTTTGTCTGCTACCAGAGTGGCACAGTACAGTGGTCATTCTTGGATTAGTACGGATACCATGGGCTACCGTGACTATTTGAGCTATCTGTTTGGCTGTACGAGTGGTTTCACTCAAGCTTCGAGGCCGGAAAAGAAGTGGTTGTCTGCGGAACAAAGGATCTTGGTTATGTTGGTGTCAGATTGTTTGTTGCCCAATAACAACAAGTGCAGTTTGTTGGATAAGTTGGAGTGTACCCTTGCTTTCTGTCTGAAGAATATGGTTAAGTTCATCCTACCTGCTTTGATGATGCAACACATGGTGTTTTGCCGGGATCACAACCGGAAGAGTTTGCCGTATGGCATGGTGCTAAGTTGGATCTTGGTTAAGAAAGGTGTTAGTGTGCATGGTTGTCCCTCGAAGGCTGTGGGAAAGATGGTGTTGGATACCGCCAATCTTCGGAGTTGTAATCTTTTTCTGTTGGATAGTGGTGATGTAACACCCCAGATTTTCAAGACTTTTTAAACTTATAATAAGGTAGAAATCTCAATAAATCCCAAGAAATAAATACAAGCGTACGGGGTGCTATGCCACACCTGGGCTAGAGAACACAAGTGCACAGGCTAACTAACTAATATCCGCAAAGCGTAATTACGGAAATGTGGCACGCAGGCCAAAAGGAAAACTATCTACTTCTATACTCCAAGTTCTAGCGCGCTCCAGTGACTTAGTCTTCTGTGCCTGAAAGCCAAATATATCTGTTCAGCGAGAGATGCTGGTAACCCACTCCAACGCATTGAAATACAATACATATAGAGGTATATATAGATATACGAAAACCATTTTGAGCATGAAGATATATCCTACGAACTCTAGCTTTAAAACCGGGAATGACTCAACAGATAAGGCTAGACACAATCAACAGTTATAACAAGCATATGCAGTTCACAACAGGTGAGACGAATAAGCCAAAGCATAACAATAATCACAACCCAACATGAACAATCCCCAACATAAATCCCACAGTCACATTCCCCCAAGACACTCATAATCACAACTCATCCATATCCCAACACATAGCACACTTTGTTGGCGCCACAGGACCAATCGCATGCCCATACATGAGGGTCAACGCATATAGCTCTGACACGGCCCCGCAGCGCCCTGCCCCGTATCGCAACACGGAGGGGTCGATCGCAACCGACCGATGAACAGCAGCTCATCATAGTGTTTGATTGCAACCAAACAGTGGACCGCAGCCCAAGAGAATGTCATCTGACCGCAGCCAGGAAAAAGGACGAACCGCAGCTCGTATAGAAACGTTTGATCGCAACCAAACGGTGGACTGCAGCCCAAGAGTATCAATCTGACCGCAGCCATCTTCTGAACCGCAGCTCAGGATAACCAATCCGATTGCAACCGAATTGGGGTAGCACACACACATAACACATAGCAAGCACATGCAACCCACATTACACATTGGGAAGGGGGAGAAAGCGTATAACAAAACCTATGCGTGATCCATCACATACTAAGAATAGTCCTAAGGGGTTCATACTTCTTCCACCTAGGTCAACGGGATACCAATTCAACTAGCATACAATATAATAGACTCATAAACCTACGAACGGTACCCGAAATATCAAACTAGACATACGCACGATAAACGGAGTCCGTTGGGACACCACGGGGAACGGGGGAACATCAAACGGGGAAGCCGGGATCCCAAGGTGGGATAATTTCCAGCGGGTAGCCGGTGGGTGGGGGGCCACCCGCCGGACTTTACTGTTCCGGCCAGCGGGTCGCCGGCGGGCAGCTGCCCGCCCGCCGGCCACTCGCTGCCGGGCGGTGTTTCACGGCCGTGGGTAGGTGGCGGGTCCCCTACCCCCCACTGACTCTTTTCACACACTTTACGCCCCAGGAACCGTTGTGGAACCCGAAACCATGCTTAGACACTTTACAACGCAATTAACGACAACACGTAGACAATTAACGAATCAAATACAAGAAACGAACGGCACATAACCTATCATGATTTTCTAAATATAATCAATACCCAAACATGCGATTTCCCCACCCGATAATCCAAGAATAAGATCATACGATACAACCTAGGGTTCTAATCACTTTTATATCAACAAGAATACGGTTCGTCTTCTAATTGCAAAATTCGGTAAGAATAACACATAAACATCAAGAGCATCACACAATTATCAAGAGCAACACATAATCATCAAGAACTCCATATAATCATCAAGAATCTCCCAATATCAAGATTATCAAGATCCCTCATGGGATCATCACATCAATTACCAATAATAATCATCATAACTTTCCAATACACAATAATATGGGGAAACCCTAAGGGGAAATTATAACTACGAAAATAGGTTTTGTTGAGACATGGGTTACCTCTTAGCCTTAATTAATTCCTTGGCTATGAAGGGTCTTTCTTTAAGCTTTCTTGCTTTCTTGATTTCTTCTAAGGGATTCTTGGAGCTCTTTTAGGGTGGTGGGGCGTTAATCTTGTGGGAGGGATTCTAGGTGCCTCCTAAGTTCCCTATTTATAGATCTAGGGATCTTATTTAGAGTCTAATCCTATTGGGATTAGGGGTTGGGTTTATATATGAGGGCCCACGGGCTTTGGTGGGCCTTTTTCCCTAATTAATCATTATAATTTATTCTTTCTCTTGGGCTATTAATTAATTAATTAATTGGTTTTAGGACTCGTAACACGGGGTGTTACACTCTCCCCCCCTTAACAGGAAGCTTCGTCCCCGAAGCTTGGCCCTTGGTGAAAGGTTTTCTTTTAGTTACCTGGAGTGAACAGCTCGGGATACCGCTCCTTCATTGTGTCCTTAAGTTCCCATGTTGCTTCCTCGGTCCCGTGGTTGGTCCAGAGGACTTTCACCATTTGTTTGACTCGGTTCCGGGTATTTCTTGTCTTGGTGTCCAGGATTCTTACGAGTTTCTCTTCGTATACTAGTGACTCGTCGAGGTCTACGGTCTCGTGTTGGAGTATGTGGCTTGGATCGTGTATGTATTTCTTTAGTTGAGATACGTGGAACACGTTGTGTACTCGTTCTAGTTCGATGGGTAAGGCGAGGCGGTAGGCCAAGTCCCCGATTCTCTCTACGATTTCGTAAGGACCGATGAATCGGGGGCTGAGTTTTCCTTTTCTTCCGAACCTCATTACTCCTCGTGTGGGCGAGATCCTTAGCCAGACCTTGTCCCCGAGGTTGAATTCGGCTTGTTTCCTCTTTAGGTCGGCATAAGACTTCTGGCGGTCTTGGGCGGCCTTCATCCTTTGCTGGATGTGTTTGACCTTAGCTATGGTGTCTTGTAGGTATTGGGGGCCCAGTGTTACCGGGTTGACCATATCTTCCCAACATAAGGGGGTTCTACATTTCTGACCATACAGTGCTTCGTAGGGTGCCATGCGAATGCTCGCGTGGTAGCTGTTGTTGTATGAGAACTCGATGAGGTCTAGGTGTTCTTCCCATGTCCCTCGGAAGTCTAGCGTGCAGGCTCTTAGCATGTCCTCGAGGGTTTGGATGGTTCTCTCGGTTTGGCCGTCTGTGGTGGGGTGAAAGGCTGTGCTTAGTTTTAGTTGTGTCCCCAACGCCGATTGTAGCGATTTCCAGAATTGTGAGAGGAACGTGGAATCTCTATCGGACACAATGTTTTGGGGGACTCCGTGGTATTTCACTACCCGGTTTATGTAGGCTTGGGCTAGTTGCGTATTGTCCATGTTTCCTTCATGGCAATGAATCGTGCCGTTTTGGTCAGCCGATCCACTATGACCCAGATTTTGTCCTTGCCGGTTCTTGTTGGGGGTAACCCTCCGACGAAGTCCATGGATATGGAATCCCATTTTCCTTGTGGTATTTCAAGGGGTTGCATGAGCCCCTTGGGCTTGCATCGTTCAGCTTTTACTCTTTGTCAATTCAGGCACCTGGCCACGAAATCTGCGATTTCCTTCTTCATGTTTGGCCACCAAAACATTCTCCTTACGTCTTGGTATAACTTGTCACCTCCTGGGTGGACTGAGTACGGGTAGTTGTGCCCTTCCTCCAAAATCTGTTGTTTCAAGTGAGGGTGCGTTGAGGGTACGCACCACCTTCCTTTGTAACGGAGGCTGCCGTCCGGGCGTGCTTCGAAGGGGCCTTCCTTTCCTTGGGTTAGGTCATGGCGAATCTTATCTAGTTCCGGGTCCTGATGTTGCCCTGCCTTGATTTCCTGGAAGAGGGCGGGTATGGCTTGCGTGTTGAGTAAGTAGGCATTGGGGCGGGTTTGTCCTTGCTCTATTATTTCTAAGTGTAGTTTTTGGAAGTCCCTGTACAGTTGGTCCGGTAGGACCCACGTGGTGTTGAGGGAATGGTTCGTCTTTCGGCTTAGGGCGTCCGCAACGACGTTGGCTTTTCCCTCGTGGTATTGGATGTCTAGGTCGTAGTCTTTTATGAGTTCTAGCCACCTTCGTTGTCTCATGTTTAGGTCCTTTTGGGTGAAGATGTACTTTAAGCTCTTATGGTCGGTGTAGATTTTGCATTGTACCCCATACAGGTAGTGCCTCCAGATTATTAGTGCGAAAACGATAGCGGCTAGTTCGAGGTCATGGGTGGGGTAATTCTCTTCGTGGGTTTTGAGTTGCCTGGATGCGTATGCTATTACCTTGCCCTTTTGCATCAGCACGCATCCCAACCCTTTCTTGGATGCGTCGCTGTAGATCTCGAATCCTTCCGTTCCGGAGGGGACGGCTAGCACGGGTGCCGTAGTTAGCTTGTCCTTTAATTCTTGGAAGGCTGAGATGCAGTCGTTGTCCCATCGGAAGGGGGTTTCCTTTTTCATGAGCTTAATGAGGGGTTGGGCTATCTTGGTGAAGTCGGGTACAAACCTCCTGTAGTAACCAGCCAGGCCCAGGAAGCTTCGGACTTCCGAGAGTGAGCTCGGCGTGGTCCATTCTCTAACGACGCGAATCTTAGCGGGGTCCACCCTGATCCCCTCTTTGGTTATTACGTGGCCCAAGAAGGTTACGCTGTCTTGCCAGAATTCGCACTTGGAGAATTTAGCGTAAAGTTGGTTTTCTCTGAGGGTTTGCAGTGATATGCAGAGGTGCTTCTCATGTTCTTCTTTATTTCGGGAGTAGACTAGGATGTCGTCAATGAACACAATGACGAAGTCATCCAGGTGAGGTCGGAATACTCGGTTCATGAGGTCCATGAATATGGCAGGCGCGTTAGTGAGGCCGAAGGGCATTACGGTAAACTCGTAGTGGCTGTAACGTGTCCAGAAGGCCGTTTTCTGGATGTCCGGTTTGGCCACTTGGATTTGATGATACCCGGATCTTTGGTCGATCATTGAGAATACCCCTGCCACTTTAAGTTGGTCGAATAAGTCATCTATTCGGGGAAGGGGGTACCTATTCTTTATTGTAACTTGGTTGAGTTCCCTGTAGTCGATGCACAGGCGAATGCTTCCATCCTTTTTCTTAACGAATAGTACCGGTGCTCCCCATGGGGAGGTGCTGGGTCGGATATAACCCTTATCTAGCAGTTCCTGGAGTTGCGTTTTCTGTTCCTTCATTTCCTTTGGTGCGAGTCTGTAGGGTGGTTTAGAGATCGGGGCGGCGCCCGGTGTGAGGTCTATGGTGAACTCGACCTCTCTGGCCGGGGGTGCCCCGGGAATTTCGTCTGGGAAGACGTCGATGAACTCGTTTACCACTGGGATGACTCGTGGTTCGAGTATTTTGGCGTTGAGGTCTTCGACTGAGCATAAGAAGGCGTCGTTTCCTTGGCACAGATACTTCTTAATTTTCATCATGTTTACAAGCTTGATCCCCGGATCCTGGCGGGTACCGCGGTACGACACCCTCTTACCGTTTGGTCCTCGTAGGACCACTTTCTGCTCTCCGCACAGGATTTGCGCTTGGAATTTCCCTAGCCAGTCCATGACCAAGATTACTTGCATCCCATCCAGTTGGAACTGGATTAGGTTGCTGGGAAATTCCACTCCTTGAATGGTGATTATCACATGCTCGTACATGCGATCACATTTTATGATCTCGCCCGAGGCCACCTTGACTTGGAGCCGGACCTTGGTGCTGGCGTTAAGGCCGAGCTGGGAGGCGAATTCGGTTGCTATAAATGAGTTGGTAGCCCCCGAGTCAAATAGTATGGTGGCTGGGGTGGCGTGCACTAGGAAAGTTCCGGAGACTATGTTGCTATCTCCGATCCTGGCCTTGCTTAGGGTGAGGATCCTTCCCCGGGCAGTCGGCGTGAAGGCCCGGTCCAGTGAGGTGGTTTTGGGGTTCTTAGGCTCTTTGGTGGGAATTGGGCGACTTCTTTCGGGCTTCCTTTTATACCCCAGTTGCGTCCCTTGGGGCGGGTTCGTTACCTGTTGTAGTTGACACGCCCTGGCGTAGGCTTCTCCGAGGGTCTTTGGTTCTTGGGCGGCCAAGGCCCTCTGGTGTTCGGGGTTAAGGCCTGCTAAGAATTTCCTGACTTTGATCCCCTCGGTGGATACTAGTTCGGGGGTGAGGCGAGCCAGTTGGCAGAATCGTTGGTAGTATTCTGAGACTGGGGCTGCCCCTTGTCTTAGATGGAGGAATTCCTCGCATGTGGCGGCTTTCATGTGGTTGGGGTAGAACCGTTCCCGTAACCGTGTTTTTAGGCCTCCCCAGTTGAATCCGGGGTCGTGTTCGTACGTAGGTCCCTCACGGGCCCACCAGATGACGGCCTCGTGTCTGAAGTAGAAGGAGGCTATCCCGACTTGGCGGTGTTCGGGGCATTGGGTTGCCCTGAATACCCTGTCGAAGGTCTCAATCCATTCCTCGAGGGTCGTGGGGTCTTCGTCTCCCGAGAAGGTGGGCGGTTGGTGTGCCGAGACTTGGTGGTGGATTTCCAAGTTCTCGTTCGTTGGTAGAGGTTGGGGAATGACAGTACTTAGTGCCTGGGCGATTTGGACCAGGCGTTGTAGATTCTGAGTCAGGAGTTCCTGAGTAGGGCGTCTTGGTGTTCCTGTCTGTTTCTTCTTGGGTTCCATCCTGATGGTTAAAGATTGATATTATTTTGTGTTTTCACCTTGATGTAATAAGCGGAGGAGAGTTTCTTAATATTAGAGAGGGATGAAGTGAGGGGAGGTGATGTGTAGGTTTCTCAATCTCACCGCGCGTCCTAGGATTCCTGAGACCTATGTTCCTAAGTACCTAGAGTTCAAGCCTAATGTCCTAAAGTCCGGTCTTACGAGTCTTTTCCTAGGGTCAAACTTAGGCTCTGATACCAACTGTAACACCCCAGATTTTCAAGACTTTTTAAACTTATAATAAGGTAGAAATCTCAATAAATCCCAAGAAATAAATACAAGCGTACGGGTGTTACGCCACACCTGGGCTAGAGAACCCAAGTGCACAGGCTAACTAACTTATATCCTCAAAGCGTAATTACGAAAATGTGGCACGCAGGCCAAAAGGAAAATTATCTACTTCTATACTCCAAATTCTAGCGCGCTCTAGCGACTTAGTCTTCTGTGCCTGAAAGCCAAATATATCTGTTCAGCGAGAGATGTTGGTAACCCACTACAACGCGTTGAAATACAATACATATAGAGGTATATATAGATATACGAAAACCGCTTTGAGCATGATGATATATCCTACGAACTCTAGCTTTAAAACCGGGAATGACTCGACAGATAAGACTAGACACAATCAACAGTTATAACAACCATATGCAGTTCAGAACAGGTGAGACGAATAAGGCAAAGCATATCAATAATCACAACCCAACATAAACAATCCCCAACATAAATCCCACAGTCACATTCCCCCAAGACACTCATAATCACAACTCATCCATATCCCAACACATAGCACACTTTGTTGGCCCCACAGGACCAATCGCATGCCCATACATGAGGGTCAGCGCATATAGCTCTGACACGGCCCCGCAGCACACTGCCCCGTATCGCAACACGGAGGGGTCCATCGCAACCGACCGATGAACCGCAGCTCATCATAGTGTTTGATCGCAACCAAACAGTGGACCGCAGCCTAAGAGAATGTCATCTGACCACAGCCAGGAAAAAGGACGAACCGCAGCTCGTATAGAAACGTTTGATCGCAACCAAACGGTGGACCGCAGCCCAAGAGTATCAATCTGACCGCAGCCAGCTTCTGAACCGCAGCTCAGGATAACAAATCCGATCGCAACCGAATTGGGGTAGCACACACACATAACACATAGCAAGCACATGCAACCCACATTACACATTGGGAAGGGGGAGAAAGCGTATAACAAAACCTATGCGTGATCCATCACATACTAAGAATAGTCCTAAGGGGTTCATACTTCTTCCACCTAGGTCAACGGGATACCAATTCAACTAGCATGCAATATAATAGACTCATAAACCTACGAACGGTACCCGAAATATCAAACTAGACATAGGCACGATAAACGGAGTCCGTTGGGACACCACGGGGAACGGGGGAACATCAAACGGGGAAGTCGGGATCCCAAGGTGGGATAATTTCCAGCGGGTAGCCGGTGGGTGGGGGTCCACCCGCCGGACTTTACTGTTCCGGGCAGCGGGTCGCCGGCGGGCAGCTGCCCGCCCGCCGGCCACCCGCTGCCGGGCGGTGTTTCACGGCCGTGGGTAGGTGGCGGGTCCCCTACCCCCCACTGACTCTTTTCACACACTTTACGCCCCGGAAACCGTTGTGGAACCCGAAACCATGCTTAGAAACTTTACAACGCAATTAACGACAACACGTAGACAATTAACGAATCAAATACAAGAAACGAACAGCACATAACCTATCGTGATTTTCTAAATATAATCAATACCCAAACATGCTATTTCCCCACCCTATAATCCAAGAATAAGATCATACGATACAACCTAGGGTTCTAATCACTTTTATATCAACAAGAATACGGTTCGTCTTCTAATTGCAAGATTCGGTAAGAATAACACATAAAAATCAAGAGCATCACACAATTATCATGAACAACACATAATCATCAAGAACTCCATATAATCATCAAGAATCTCCCAATATCAAGATTATCAAGATCCCTCATGGGATCATCACATCAATTACCAATAATAATCATCATAACTTGCCAATACACAATAATATGGGGAAACCCCAAGGGGGAATTATAACTACGAAAATAGGTTTTGTTGAGGCATAGGTTACCTCTTAGCCTTAATTAATTCCTTGGCTATGAAGGGTCTTTCTTTAAGCTTTCTTGCTTTCTTGATTTCTTCTAAGGGGATTCTTGGAGCTCTTTTGGGGTGGTGGGGCATTAATCTTGTGGGAGGGATTCTAGGTGCCTCCTAAGTTCCCTATTTATAGATCTAGGGATCTTATTTAGAGTCTAATCCTATTGGGATTAGGGGTTGGGTTTATATATGAGGGCCCACGGGCTATGGTGGGCCTTTTTCCCTAATTAATCATTATAATTTATTCTTTCTCTTGGCCTATTAATTAATTAATTGGTTTTAGGACTCGTAACACGGGGTGTTACAGGTGAGTACATCACGCTTGAAGAGGTTGCTAGGAAAGCACCTGTTGAGAGAGCATAGTTAGCTGCTAGGCTTGAGATTCATGCCGGGAAGTGAGCCTTGCAGTCCAGAGTTTGGGTGGTGACGAAGAAGTTGAGGAGGAAGCAGATCAGGAAGAAGAAGAAGGAACACCGGAGACCGCCGAAACTGAAGTAAGTGAATCAGACGGTGAGGAACGCCGTAGAAGGGAAGAAGTTCGCACCAAGAGAGGGCAGGATATCGCCTCTTTGCTTCGTCAGCAGAACAGTTTGATCACCGAGGGTTTTGCGTTTGTGAGGTCGCAGTTTGCCGCAGTGCATAAGAGGCTTATTCGAGTCACAGAGATGAAGCTGAAGAAGAAGAGTCTGAAGAGGCCGAAGAGTCTGAGAGTGAAGAGTTCTAGTGGTGTTGTGGTAACCCTGTTCGTTTCTTTCTTTGTTGTTTCTTAGCCTTTGTAGCTTGGTGTTTGGTTGTTGTGTGCTTTGTGTGCTTGCTTGCTTTGTTTGTTGTCTTGTTGTTTAGCTAGTGCGTTGGTTGGTGTTTGGGTTAGTAGTTTAGTTCTTGGTTGTTGTCTAGAAGTTGGTTGTTGTGTTGAGGTTAGAGTTCTTGACGCCAATCTATCCGTTTGTTGATCTCTTGCCTATCCTTAGATTCGTAATGCCTTTTCTTTGCTTTGGAACCCTTGTGAGAACTTTTGGAGTTTTTGACCAAAAGGGATATTCTTGAAACTTCTTGTCACAATTTTGTTTCCTTGTTACCTTTCGTTTTAATTCGTTGTACCCAAGTTTCGGGGACGAAACTTCTTTGAAGGGGGAGAGGATGTGTGTAACACCCCAGATTTTCAAGACTTTTAAAACTTATATAATAAAGACAGAATCTCATTAAATCTCAAAATACGATACAAGAGTACGGGGTGCTATGCCACACCTATGCTAGAGAACTCAGGTGCACAGGCTAACTAACTAATATACTCAATAATGTAAACGCATAGAAATGGCACGCAGGCTGAAAGGGAAACTATCTACTTCTATGCTCCAAGTTCTAGCGCGCTCCAGTGTCTTACTCTTCTGTGCCTAAAAGCCAAATATATCTGTTCAGCGAGAGATGCTGGTAACCCACTCCAACGCGTTAAAATACAATACATATATATATATATATATATATATATATATATATATATATATATATATATATAGATATACGAAAACCATTTTGAACATGAAGATATATTCTACGAACTCTAGCTTTTGAAACAGGGATGGACTCAATAGATAGGGCTAAGCACAGATAGCAGTTTATACCAAGCATATATAGTTCACGATAGGCAAGACAGACAAGATAAGCACAATTAATAATCATAACCTAACGTATACGATTCCGAATATGAGTCCCATAGTCACATCCCCAAGACACTCATAACAACAACTCCTCCATATCTCATCACATAGCACAATTTGTTGGCGCCACAGGACCAATCGCATGCCCATACATGAGGGTCAGCGCATATAGCTCTGACACGGCCCCGCGGCACCCTGCCCCGTATCGCAACACGGAGGGGTCGATCGCAACCGACCGATGAACCGCAGCTCATCATAGTTTGATCGCAACCAAACAGTGGACCGCAGCCCAAGAGTATGTCATCTGACCGCAGCCAGGAAATATGAACTGCAGCTCATGTAGAAACGTTTGATTGCAACCAAACGGTGGACCGCAGCCCAAGAGTGTAAATCTGACCGCAGCCAGCTAATGAACCGCAGCTCAGGAATAACCAATCCGATCGCAACCGAATTGGGGTATCATGCACACATATCACATAGCAAGCACATGCAACCCACATTATCACATTGGGAAGGGGGAGAAAACGTATAACAAAACCTATGCGTGATTCTTCACATACTAAGAATAATCCTAAGGGGTTCATACTTCTTTCACCTAGGTCAACGGGATACCAATTCAACTAGCATGCAATATATAAGACTCATACAACCTACGAACGGTACCTGAAATATCAAACTAGACATAGGCACGATAGACGGAGTCCGTTGGGACACCACGAGGATCGGGGGAACATCAAACGGGGAAGCCAAAATCCCAAAGTGGGATCCAAACCAGCGGGTAGCCGGTGGTAGCTTATCCGGGCAGGGGGTGCCCGGCGGGCAGCTGCCTGCCCGCCGGCTGCCCGCTGCCGGCGTTGCCCAAGAAGGCCGCGGGTAGGTGGCGGGTCTCCTACCCCCACCTACCCCCCACTGACTCTTTTTCACCAAAAACGCCCCGGGAACCTTTGTGGAACCCGAAACCATGCTTAGACACTTTCAAACGCAATTGATAACACATGTAGACAATTAACGGATCAAAGATCGAGAAACATATGGAACATAACCTATCATGCTTTTCTAAACATAATCAACACCCAATCATGCGAATTCCCACCCAATATACCAAGAATAATTCCATACGATACAACCTAGGGTTCTAATCATTTTTAAATCAACAAGGACACAATTCATCTTCTAATATCAAGATTCGGTAAGAATATCACATAAACATCAAGGACATCCTACAATCATCAAGGACATCATATATTCATCAAGAACATCATATAATCATCAAGAACACCATAATTATCAAGAACCTTTCATCATCAAGATCACCCATGGAATCATCCCATCGATTATCAATAATAATATCACAATTCATCAATATACAATAATATGGGGAAATCCTAAGAGGGGAATCATAGCTATGAAAATAGGTTTTGTTGAGACATGGGTTACCTCTTAGCCTTAATTAATTCCTTGGCTATGAAGGGTCTTTCTTTAAGCTTTCTTGATTTCTTCTAAGGGAATTCTTGGACCTCTTTGGGGTGGTGAGTCGTTTATTGTGGTGGGGGGGTTCTAGGTGCCTCTTAAGTCCCATATTTATATATTTAGGAGTCCTGGTTAGGAACTAATATTATAGGCTTGCTAATTCTATTCCTTTTGGAACTAAGGATTGGGTTTAAGGATAGGGGCCCATGGACTATGGTGAGCCTTTCCTAATTAATTATTGTGATTTAATTCCTTCTTTTGGGTAGTTTGTTAAATGATTAATTGGTTTTAGGGATCGTAACACGGGGTGTTACAATGTGACACCCTAAAAATCCATACTCCAAACCATGAATTAATTGAGTAATTAATTCTATTTCTTCTGAGGAATTGATTCCGAAAATCCTGATTTTTGATACTCAAGGACTAGTATTTGACTAGTCAATCTTTATGTTGTGTTGTACCTTGTGCTTTGAGAGGAGTTCCCTTGTTCCTTACACTTTCTAAGAGTTAGTAAGGGTATCCTTGTCTTTTCACCAAGAGCTAGTCTTGTAACCTAAACCTAGAAGACTTCTCCATTTCATTCCCTTACATTTCCTAGAAAATATCTCTACCTTCTCTCTAAAAAACAACAGTAGCTTGTTCTTCAAGCCAAAAGAAGCCTTTGTCAAGATTCCAAGCTTTGCTTCCAAGATTCAATCTTTCCTCTATTTTGGCATCTAGAAGGGTAAGATCTAAGCTTGTCTAGTCTTTTTGGTTCCATCTTAGTTGTCATTTTCTTAAAGGTTGGATCTTTATGATCTTTTCGTTTGATCTTGAAGTGGGTTTGGCTAGTGAGCTTAGTGGAGAGCTTGTTGTTGTGTAAGAAGAGTCTTTTGGTCTTCAAGAGGTAACCCATGCTCTACAAAACCTATTTTGCTTACCTATATATGATTTCTTGACTTCTACTTGTGTTTTGATATGAAATGTGAGAGTTTATGCATTTATCTTGTGATATTGCATATCTAGAGCTTGTGTTTAGGATTCCTTTGTGCCATTGCTTGGCATTTTCCTTGGTTCAAGTCATTTTGTTGCGTTTTGGACTTGAATTTGTGTTTGGAGGAGAAAATCCCCGAAGGGATTTGTTGTGGTACAGGGACGTACCCGCGGGCGGAACGGCGGGCGGGGCACCACCCGCCGGCCTACCCGCCGGGAACGTGTGCCCTGCGGGTTGTGTACCTGCGGGCGGGACCACGGGTTGGGCACTACCCGTGGGTCCACCCGCGGGGAACACGGTGGAGTTGGTTCGGGATTTGTTCCCCGTGATTCGTTTGTCTTGGTCTTTGATCTTTTGGCCTCCCATTGTTCGTTTGTGGAACTATTTGAGCGTCTTCTTGATGTTTCGTAGGTCTAGAGCTTTATGGTAGGTATCCATGTAGGATCTTTGGTGTTGTGAATCGTGCTAAGTGTTCAACATTGTGTTTCGTTGAACCGTGTGGTGTCTTGTGTATTCTTCGGAACTATCTTGAGTTTCCTCGTTGTTCAGCTTGCTAGTTATTATCTTAATGCTAGCATCGTTGTTGTCGATGGGTGGTGACCTGTCTTTTGATTGAGTGTGTTTCATACCTTCTCTTGCAATCCGTTGTTCGTTTCGTGTGAGTGGTGGTGCGTGTGTGGCTCTACCTGGATTGCACGATTAGTGGTATGGGACACTAGTCACCAAGGTATTGCAGCGGTCCTCGTGGTGGCCGTGACGTGATTTCATGGAGTTGTGGCTGAGTCCACGTGTTTGGGGGATAACATTGTGTTATCCGGGCATGTGTGCCGTGAATTGGTGGGTTTTCGTTGGTAGCCTGTAGGTGGGGGACGACGGTCCCGGCGGAATAAGGTTGGACTTGGCTGTACAGGGGTTTTCTGGAGGTAATGGTTGGCACCGAAGGTACAAGGTTGGGGGTAGCCATATGGTTGGAACAGGGCATAAGGAAGGCATATCAACTCGTGATGTGTGATGTCACGAGGGCTTGTGAAGCCGTTGTTGTGGTGAGTTCTCTTCTCTCGTGACGTGTGTAGTCACGGAGACTTGTGGTGTGGTGTTTTGGCATGTGTTGCCGGTGGGTGAGTCTTTATCCTTGTGTGTGGTTAATCTTTGTGGTTGGGATGTGTTCCCGGTTTTATCCTTTTGAGTGGTGAGTCTTGTGTTGTCTTTTGATCTTGGCTTTTGACTTATATATATGTATTCTGTTTCGAAAATGGTTTTCATATTATATATCTACCTATTTATGATACTTAACGGTATTGGTGGGTTACCAGCATCTTTCGCTGATTGTTTATCTTTGTATCTTTCAGGTGATGCGTAGTCGAGCGCGATGTCTAGAGCCGGTAGCTTAGCACCTGTATCTTTAGACAGTGCTGTTGAGGCCTGTGTGCCAATGTCTTTAGATTGTTCTAGTTTGTTGTTTTTGGGATAGTGTTACACTTGCAGATTGTCGCCGTAGCGTATACCTAGTGTGGTATACGTGACATAACATCCCGTTTTGGATTCCTTTTATCTAGTGATTTTTTTATCTTCCGCTGTGCTAGTGTTTTGTTGTTAATCTGCATGTGTTAAAACTTGTTTTTAAGTCTTATTTCGGGGGGTGTTACAGCCGTTCCGCCCGCGGGTACACACCTGTACCAAAAATATCCCTTCGGGGACTTCCAACACCAAGCTCAAATTCAAGTCCAAAACATTCCAAATCTCACCAAATACAACAAAATGACTTGAATCAAAGGAATAGCCAAGCAATGGCATACATGAACCCTAATAACAAACTCTAGATATGCATTTTCACAAGACAATGCATCAACACTCACATTTCAAAGCAAAATTACAAGTAAAATCCAAGAAATCATCATATAGGTAAGCAAAATAGATTTTGTAGAGCATGGGTTACCTCAATCGCTTATCCAACCAAAACCAACGCCAATATAGGCTAGGCTCAACACAAAACCAAGCTACCGAGAACCTGTGGATTAAACTGGATCTCAACTATTAACACAAGTTCTAATTAAAACTAATATGCTCATGAGGAGATTTAAACCCTAGTTTAATCTTAAGATTAACACCCTTCT
Organism: Ipomoea nil; assembly: GCF_001879475.1. Classification (NCBI taxonomy): domain Eukaryota; kingdom Viridiplantae; phylum Streptophyta; class Magnoliopsida; order Solanales; family Convolvulaceae; genus Ipomoea; species Ipomoea nil. The sequence goes on along the minus strand of NW_017617687.1, from coordinate 2,149,087 downwards.
TACCAAATAAGCTAAGCATCTTATTATGACTTGACTTAGGCAAGAATACTAATAGTTAAACTAATTACCAAACTAATAGGATAAGACTGATACAAAAAACTACCAACTAAAGTTACTTAACTATTCTAGGAGTCAAACCCTAAACAAACACCAAGATAAACACCCCTCTTAACCACTAGGCTAACACCTCACTTGGTGACTTTCATTAAGAACAACTAATTAAACACTAAGCAAACTATAACAACAAGAGAAGCAGCTCACCATTCCCTTCTTCTTCGTTTCTTCTCTGCATGCAAACCGTGGGTGGAACCACGGTAACACCTTCCACCCGCCGGCACCACAAACTGCCACCAAGTTGGAGAACCTCTTCCAAGCACCGTTGTCGTCGCCGGAAGAGAAGGAGCCACCCACCACCGCTACTTCGCCGAAACAGAGAGCGCACGGGATGTTTCGCGGAACTGCCGTCGTCGTCGTCGCTAGCTCGAAAGGACCACAGCGCCGTTTAGCTCCGTCGCTGCTAAGCTTTACTGAGCTCATCGCCACAACGGCCACCGTCGTCAACCATGAAGAAGCTTATACCGCTGTCACTAAAGATTCCAGCTTCACCGGAGATTCTGCTCTCAAAGGCGTTGTGGGGAGGAGGAGGAGAGGGATGGTTGGTTGCTGCCGGACTTCATGATGCTAGATGCTTAGCGGGGGATTGAAGAAAACAAGAGGGAGGGTTGTTAGGTTTTTGTTGCTGCTGCGATGGTGAGAGGAAACCGTGAAGAGGGAGACAAGAGACAAGGGTGTTGGCTGCTAAACATTGAGGACAAAGAGAGGGGATGATACGATGCATACACATACACACTATGGGTAGGGTTACTCAAAGAGTGGGCTAGGCTAGACTTGGATCAAAAGCTTGGGTTGGGTTAGACTTAGGCTTTACATACATGGATTGAATACTTGGGCTTCATAATTAGACTTATAATATAGTACATACATATAGATATTATAAGGGCTTAGTATACACTTGGGTTGGGCCAAGGTTCAAGATCACACTTGGGTTGAGTAATTCTTTTGGATCAAGGCTCATACAAAATATATAAATACATTTTGGACTTATGGAATTTGGGTAGCAAAATACATAATAATTTATTTATAAAATAAATACACCAAAGCCCATCTCGAAATAATTAGCTATATAAATATTTTTAATAAAATATTTATTATTGGGACTATAATTTATTTTAGGAAAATACGGGGTGTCACATCCTCACCCCCTTAAAAGAAGCTTCGTCCCCGAAGCTAGAAAATGATTTTGGGGATAAGTGTGTCACAAAAATACGATAGTATTTAGAGAAAATATTTTACGGGAATATATATACATATATATACTCTAGGTTTTGTAAGAGATTTGGTTCGAAAGATCGGAAAAGATGGAAAGTTTAGATATTAAACTCAAGGACACGACGGTTGGAAAGGAAAAGAGGATGAGAGTTTAGGTTCCAAACTGGAGGCAACGTTAATTAGGGTTAGGATCAAAGTCATCAAAGTTGCAACTTAGAAAATTAAGGTTGCCACCTTGCACAGTGTCGTTTGAAGTGAGGGATCAAGAACGAGGATTGAAAGAATTGAGAGGATTTCATAACGAAGGGTACTAGATTTAGGCTCAAAGACAGCGTAGATTAGAAAGTAATTCAATATTTTCAAGTTTACAACTTAGGAAAGCGAGGTTGTCACCCTGTACAGAATCAAATTGAGAAGGAAACAAGAACGAGGCCCGGAAAGATAGGAAAGATTTCTCGGGAAGAGACGTTTGGTTTGACCAGAAGAGGAGAGAAAAACGGCTTAAAGAGGGTAAAGGGTTCTCGACTTCAGGCGACTTCTTCGACTTGACGCTTCGATCACTGCACTTTTGATGAACTGAAGGTTCCTAACCTTGATTCTGACGCGTTCTAATGCTAAGTTCTTTATCGGACCCTCTTCATACGGTGAGATCACAAACATCTTCATCCCAAACCCTTCTTCAAACGCTGGTTTCTTCGTCAACTTTACTACAGCCGAGCAAAGCTCACATGGACCAGGAAACTGTGAGATGACTTGCTTCCCTTACCGGTCTTCATCATTCCGCCGGTAACGAAACTCTTAGCAAACTTCTTTGATCTTCTTAGAGATTCGACTTGTGGTCCGTCCTTTCTAAACCATTATCGGTTAGAGCACTGATCAACTCTTCCATCTTTCTTTAAGCGCACACGGTTGTCTGTTCTTGTCATCTCAGGACTTCGGCGATATACAAACCACATTTCCTTCCTTATCGTACTTGAAGATCATCGAGGTCTAAGCACCTGCGTATTCCTTGCACCTTCCTTAACGTCGAGACCGTTGGCACTCTAAATCTCACAAAATCTTGTAAGGAGTCCTTTGTATGCATGACGATAACCACCACTGTAAGGGAAACTTGATCCATCCTTAGGGAACAATCCACGGCGTTCATTAACCCATAGCGAAAGTTCCCAACTTGTCTTCTTGATCTGTATAATTCTTTCCCATTAACCATTTGATGTTGGTTGGATCGTAGAGCTCAACTGCAACCATAAGCCAAACGCAAACTGTAACACCCCGTGTTACGGCCCCTAAAACCTTTTAATTAATTAATCAATAGGCCAATAGAAGGAATAAATTATAATGATTAATTAGGGAAAAAGGCCCACCATAGTCCATGGGCCCTCATATATAAACCCAACCCCTAAACCCAATCCTTAGTTCCAAAAGGAATAGAATTAGCAAGCCTATAATATTAGTTCCTAATTAGGACTCCTAAATATATAAATAGGGGACTTAGGAGGCACCTAGAACTTCCCACAAGATTAACGCCCCACCACCCCAAAAGAGCTCCAAGAATCCCCTTAGGAGAAATCAAGAAAGCAAGGAAGCTTAAAAAAAGATCCTTCATAGCCAAGGAATTAATTAAGGCTAAGAGGTAACCCATGTCTCAACAAAACCTATTTTCATAGTTATAATTCCCCCTTAGGGTTTCCCCATATTATTGTGTATTGGCAAGTTATGATGATTATTATTGGTAATTGATGTGATGATCCCATGGGGGATCTTGATAATCTTGATATTGGGAGATTCTTGATGATTATATGAGTTCTTGACGATTATGTGTTGTTCTTGATAATTGTGTGATGCCCTTGATGTTCATGTGTTATTCTTACCGAATCTTGCAATTAGAAGACGAAACGTATTCTTGTTGATATAAAAGTGATTAGAACCCTAGGTTGCATCGTATGATCTTATTCTTGGATTATCGGGTGGGGAAATCGCATGTTTGGGTGCTGATTATATTTAGAAAAGCATGATAGGTTATGTGCCGTTCGTTTCTTGTATTTGATTCGTTAATTGTCTACGTGTTGTCGTTAATTGCGTTGTAAAGTGTCTAAGCGTGGTTTCGGGTTCCACAACGGTTCTCGGGGCGTAAAGTGTGTGAAAAGAGTCAGGGGGGGTAGGGGACCCGCCACCTACCCACGGCCGTGAAACACCGCCCGGCAGCGGGTGGCCGGCGGGCGGGCAGCTGCCCGCCGGTGACCCGCTGCCCGGAACAGTAAAGTCCGGCGGGCAGCCGGCGGGTGGCCCCCCACCCACCGGTTACCCGCTGGAAATTATCCCACCTCGGGATCCCGGCTTCCCCGTTTGATGTTCCCCCGTTCCCCTTGGTGTCCCAACGGACTCCGTTTATCGTGCCTATGTCTAGTTTGATGTTTCGGGTACCGTTCGTAGGTTTATGAGTCTATTATATTGCATGCTAGTTGAATTGGTATCCCGTTGACCTAGGTGGTAGAAGTATGAATCCCTTAGGACTATTCTTAGTATGTGATGGATCACGCATAGGTTTTGTTATACGTTTCCTCCCCCTTCCTAATGTGTAATGTGGGTTGCATGTGCTTGCTATGTGTTATGTGTGTGTGTTACCCCAATTCGGTTGCGATCGGATTGGTTATCCTGAGCTGCGGTTCAGAAGCTGGCTGCGGTCAGATTGATACTCTTGGGTTGCGGTTCACCGTTTGGTTGCGATCAAACGTTTCTATACGAGCTGCGGTTCGTCCTTTTTCCTGGCTGCGGTCAGATGACATTCTCTTGGGCTGCGGTCCACTGTTTGGTTGTGATCAAACACTATGATGAGCTGCGGTTCATCGGTCGGTTGCGATCGACCCCTCCGTGTTGCGATACGGGGCAGGGTGCTGCGGGGCCGTGTCAGAGCTATATGCGCTGACCCTCATGTATGGGCATGCGATTGGTCCTGTGGCGCCAACAAAGTGTGTTATGTGTTGTGACATAGACGAGTTGTGATTACGAGTGTCTTGGGGGATGTGACTAGGGGATTTATATTGGGGATTGTTCATGTTGGGTTATGATCATTGTTTATGCTTTGCCTTATCTGCCTTATCTATTGTGAACTGCATATGCTCGTTATAACTGTTGCTTGTGTCTGGACTTATCTGTCGAGTCGTTCCCGGTTTTTAAAGCTAGAGTTCGTAGGATATATCTTCATGCTCAAAATGGTTTTCGTATATCTATATATATCTCTATATGTATTGTATTTCAACGCGTTGGAGTGGGTTACCAGCATCTCTCGCTGAACAGATATATTTGGCTTTCAGGCACAGAGGACTAGAGCTCTGGAGCGCGCTAGAACTAGAGCATAGAAGTTGATTAGCTTCCCTTTCGGCCTGCGTGCCATATTATGCATTGTATTTCAATGGATATTAGTTAGTCAGCCTGTGCACCTGGGTTCTCTAGCCCAGGTGTGGCATAACACCCCGTACACTTATGATATACTTTGGGATGTAATGAGATATTACCTTTATTATATAAGCTTAAAATGTCTTGAAAATCTGGGGTGTTACACAAACGGCAGAACTTTTTCGTAATCTGACATCTTTACCAAAGTCAACATCTGGAGGCCTTACATGGTTCCTTGCCCAAAGATTTGCTCCTGTCCTTATTAAAAGCCCAGTAAGTCGAGTCTTGTACACTGTTGATAACCTTGCAATCCTTATACAGTAGACAATTACAACCACTTGGTCTTTTCGTGTCTTGATTAACGGTAGGTCTTCCCTGAAAACTTTGCTGCCGCACGAATCTATCTTTCTTATGGAGATCCAACCATATAATTGGCCTCTAAGCTCATTCCTATCTATCTTTCCTTTTACCGTTCAATCTTCCTATGCAAGATTAGACTTCTCGTTCCTTCCTGGTTTTGGGTAGACCTCTTACCAGGAATCATCGGCACAGAGTCTCACTTGCAGCTTAGGAACACTCGGCGATCAAATCCGTCTTTGCTTCGCTCTTGTCGGTTTGAGTATTCTGGATGCCCCAACATTTGATTGCAACACAGTTACGTCTTCTTTTCTTCTTGTTGCCGAACCTCCTTACCAAAAGTCTTCATGTTTCATAGGGTCAGACGACTTTCCAACAACGACGTTCTTCCCTTCCCTGTGTACCTTTAAAGGTCCAAGCTTTCTTGTATAGCCATCTTGATCTTTACTACTCCCCGGTTCGTTGCTTCAACTTACCCACTCCCGGTTTCTTCGAAGGTAGATAGGACTACTCCCATGTTGGACACTTTGATCTTACACTTTAACCCTTCGAGCTTAGAACGGTTCCAGGTTGACTCGTAGCTCTTTATCTCTGGGAGGCGTCTAGAACGTTGACCCACAAACGACCCTTTGGCGTGAGTTGACATCTTATTAGAGCATCTGGGACCGCTCTTGACTTCCCCTCGCGAGTGAGGGTCTTCAAGTCTTGATCTTCAAACTCTAATCGACGTCTTGCTTCTTATCGGACTTCGGTCGCATGAAAGATAAACTTCAACTCTAGGATTAGCGTAAAACTGATGACGATGTCGTGCGAGAGACGGCGTCACTAGCTTGAACGAGGATTAATGTAGCTAACTTGTAACACCCCGTGTTACGGCCCATAAACCAACTAATTAATTACCCGGAAAGAAAGATTAAATCTCATTAATTAATTAGGAAAGGTCCACCATAAGCCCATGGACCCTTATCCCTAAATCCAACCCTTAGTCCCATAGGAAATAGAATTAGCCAAATCCATGGTATTTAGATCCTAAGTAGAATTCTTAAGTATATAAATAGGGACAAAGGAGGCACCTAGAACACACACCACAAATAATCTTTCACCACACAAGAAGTTCCAAGAATTCCCTTAGTAGAAATCAAGAAAGGAGAAATCTTAAACAAAGACCCTTCATAGCCAAGGAAATTAATTAAGGCTATGAGGTAACCCATGTCTCAACAAAACCTATTTTCCTTGCTATAATCTCCTTCTTTGGCTCCTTCTCTATGATTGTGTCTTGCTAAATCTTTTATGATGATTATGATATGACCTCGATGTTGATGAGATGATCTTATGTGTTGATCTTGATAATCTTGATGATTATAAGAGGATCTTGATGATTGTGTGTTAATCCTTGATAAATCTTGATGTCCTTGATTAGAAAGATAAGGTATGATTTTTGTAATTTAAATATGATTAGAGCCCTAGGTTGAATAGTGAATTTCGTATTGTGATATTCTTGGTATATTCGGGTGGGAATTCGCATGCTCGGGTGTCGATTATGTTTAGAAGTCATGTTAGGATGTGTTCAATGTGATTCTTGATTTTGATCCGTTAACTGCCTACGTATTGTCAGTAATTGCGTTTTAAAGTGTCTAAGCATGGTTTCGGGTTCCACGAAGGTCCCTGGGACGAAATTATGGTAAAAGAATCAGTGGGGAGTAGGGGAACCCGCCACCTACCCGCTGCCCAGAAATCACCGTCGGGTAGCGGGTAGCCGTAGGGCAGTTGTCTGCCCGCCAATAACCCGCTGTCGGAACAGTAAATTCCGGCGGGCAGCCGGCGGGTGACCCCCACCCACCTGCTACCCGCTGGACCCTACCCCACCTCGGGTCTTCGGCTTCCCCGTTTGATGTTCCCCACTCCCCATGGTGTCCCAACGGACCCTGTTTGTCGTGCTCAAGTCTAGTTTGATATTTCGGTTACCGTTCGTAAGATAAATAAGTCTTAGAAATTGCATGCTAGTTGAATTGGTAACCCGTTGTCCTAGGTGGAAGTTATATGAACCCTTAGGACTATTCTTAGTATGTGGATGATCACACGTAAGTTTATTTATATATTTTTCCCTTCCCTATGTGCTACTACGTGCTGCTATGTGTTATGTGATGCATGATGCCCCAATTTGGTTGTGATCAAATGGGATGTTCCTGAGCTGCGGTTCAGAAGTTGGCTGCGGTCAAATTGGCTACTTATGAGCTGCAGTTCATTCTCCTGGGTGCGGTCAGTGATGCACTTCTTGGGCTGCGGTCCACATGGGCCTCGATGCTATGACCCACTGGACATGAACGGGCCAGGACGATGTGTAGGGCCAATAAGCCGAGGAAGGCTGCAGTCCACCGATCCGAGTAACCGGACGGTGTGTAGGGCTACGGCTGGCTGCGACCCACCGGGTGATGGGACGGCGGTGTGTAGGCCCATAGTCTCCGAGGATCTTCGCCCACCGACTGAGTATAACTTCGTGGTGTTTCGGGCTAGATTCGCTATGGTCCACCGGATGTACCCATCGGCGGTGTGTAGGGTCGTAAGTCCCCCCTTGTAAAGGGGATAGCGGTCCACCGACTGGGTGCGTCAGCGGTGTGTCGGATAATGATCCGACATTGAATTCGTCAGCGGTTCTGAAAGGGTTGGTTGCGATCAACTCCCCTCATACCGTGGTACTGAGGTAGGGTGTTGCGGGGCCGTGTTAATGCTATAAGCATTAACCCTCATGTTCGGGGCATGCGATTGGTCCCGTGGCGCCATCAACGATTATGTGATATGAATGGTGATGATGTGGTTGGAATTGGAGAATGATCTGTGACCTTAGATGCGTATCCCTTATGATGTTAGCTCTACTTAACTGTTTATTATTGTTTGATGCGCTTGTCCCTATTTGCTGAGTCTATTCCAGGCTTTTAAAATTAGTGTCTCTTAAGTATATATCTTCCTGCTTCAAAATGATTTTCGTATATCTATATATATCTATCTATAATATATTTCAACGCGTTGGAGTGGGTTACCAGCATCTCTCGCTGAACAGATATATTTGGCTTTCAGGCACAGAGGAGTAGACACTGGAGCGCGCTAGAGATTTGGAGCGTAGAGTAGATAGTTTCACTTTCGGCCTGCGTGCCATGCTTATGTATTGACATCATTGAGGTTTTTAGTTAGTTAGCCAGTGCACCTGAGTTCTCTAGCTCAGGTGTGGCATAGCACCCCATACTCCAATTTTACGTTTTTGGGATTTAAAGAAAATTTACCTTTATTATATAAGTTTTAAAATTTTCAAAATTTCGGGGTGTTACATAACTCCTAGTTGCGAGAAAAGCGGTCCATCTTCTTTGCGTTGACCACGTGCCCAGCTGCTACCACCACGACTTGACTACCTTGTGTCAGCAGATCTTCGGGTTTCTTGCTCTTGGACACAGTCTTCGTCAAGACTTCAACGAACCCAGAACGAGGCAACAAACCAAGAAGGTTCATACCAACAGAGAACAATAGCTACAACTACTAGAGCTAACAACAGAACAAGATAAAAGAACTACACAGATAACAAGAAGGTAACACACAACCTCATCGCGCGTCTTAAGAATCCTAAACTTAGGTACTTAAACACTTATGGCATGTTTGGTTGGGCGTAATTTGGCTGTAGTTGAATTGCAATTCAATGGAAGCTACAATTACGCCGTTTGGTTGGAGGGAATTGCAATTCCACAGAATTGCAATTCCCTTCTTTTGTTGAATTGCAATTCATGGGCACCCCCCTATGAATTGCAATTCGGTGGTTGTGGGAAAAGGAAAAATGCATAAAATGACAAAAGTACCCTTAATTATTACTACTATTATTATTACAGAAGGACATTTTAGTCTTTATATCACTTCTTTCATTCCCTACCCAATAATTCTATTCATCCCTACCAAACAATGTAATTTGAATTCCTACTTTATTCCCATCTTATTCTTTTCCCACCGAATTGCAATTCCTTTCCACCCTAATTCCTTACTCCCAACCAAACGCCCCGTTAGAGGCTTCACTAGGCAACTTATGGTCTCAACTTACAAACACTAACCTAAGCTCAACTTAGGCCTTTAAAGTCCAACATTTAACATCCTAGGCTCAAACCTAGGCTCTGATACCAACTGTAACACCCCCGATTTCCATACTAATTTAAAGCTTAATCATGTAGATAATCTAACTATAAAAGTATACACAGCGAAAGACTTGGAGTGTTATGCCACGTCCACACGACGGTGAACGCACAGGTGTAAACATCTGCAACATAATCTGTCTATTCAAGAACAAGGTCAACTACAAAAGTCTAACGTCTAACAAAGGCACGCAGGCCCAAACACATAAATATATGGGACGACGCCTGGTCAGCGAATGATGCTGGTAATCCACCAATACATGTGAAATATCATATATAGATAGCTTATATATACAAAATCATTTGTGAAACGGGATATAGTAATATATAAGTTCAAAGCCAATAGTAGAAGTCAAACACAAGACTCTTATGCACTCACAACAAAGATAAGGGAACACATCCCAAAACAACAAGAAGTACAACGACACACAAGAACGATTCAAGGCGTAATCTACCATCACACAGTAGATTATCACCTGACATGCATAACACAAGAGAATAAGGACACAACCATTGGCAACACATGCCTTTATGACAACACATGTCACAAATAGAGAAATACACAACAACGGCTACACAAGCCTTCGTGACATCACCCATCACGAATTGAGATGCCTTCCTTATGCCCCGTTCCAACCTTATGGCTACCCCCAACCTTATAGCTAGTTCCAACCTGTACCTCCAGGACCCCTGTACACCAAGTCCAACCTTATTCCCCCGAGGACCGTCGTCCTCACTCCGACCATCTCCAATAATACCACCGATTTCATAGTACACGAGGGCACCAATCACACATGGCAATACATGCCTTGGTAACACATGTTACCCTTTAACAAATACGTGAACCTTACACAAAGGTCACAAACTCCATAATCGTGTCATGGCCACCACGAGGACCACTGCCGTACCTTGGTGACTAATGTCCCACACCATTAATCGTGCAATCCAGGTACAGCTACACACACCAAATGTGACACCCCGTATTTTCCTAAAAAATAAACTATAGTCCCGATAATAAATATTTTAACAAAAATATTTATATAGCTAATTATTTTTAAATGGGCTCGGGTCTACCTATTATTGTGAACTGGCATTTTTGTGCCCAAATACTTTAAGCCCAAAAATGATTTTTAGCCTAAAAGTTTAGTTGTTAACCTAAGCCCAAAATATAATTATTTATTATATTAGTCTTGTATGCTCAAAATAAAGGTGTATATGGTTCTTGACCCAAAAGACTTATCCAACCCAATTATCCAATTACAAGTGTTGAGCCCAACCTTCTATATTTAACCCAAACCCAAGTTAGCAAGTTACCCTACTATTCCTATATTAGGTTTATACATGAGTAAGGCCTAGCAAGCTTGCTACACCCTTCTCCATATTAGCATGTCCAGCCGCAAGCATCCCCTTCTTCTCAAGACAAACCACACCCGTGTTATATCCTCAATCCAAGGAGATAGGCAGTCTCTTTCCGTGTCTTTCATTCTCCATTCCCTCTCGACCACTGGCGACAGCTTGGGAATCAGACCACCGACAGTGAGCAGAGCTGTGAGCAGAGAACAACTCCTCCGTCGACTCTTCTCCAGCTTGTCCTCCTCTCGTCCGTTAGCAACCGGAGTAGTTGGCCAATAGCGATGGGAAGCAGTGTAACATCCCGAAATTTTGGAACTTTTAAAACTTATATGATAAAGGTAATTTCTCATAAAATCCCAAACAGAGCGTTACTAATTATAAGTGTACGGGGTGCTATGCCACATCTGAGCTGGAGAACTCAGATGCACAGGCTAAACTAACTAGATATCCTCAATAAATCATTGTGGCACGCAGGCCGAAAGGAAAGACTATCTATCTAATCCATGATCTTCTAGCACGCTCTGGGATCTACTCATCTGTGCCTGAAAGCCAAATATATCTGTTCAGCGAGAGATGCCGGTAACCCACTCCAACGCGTTGAAATACATTATAGATAGATATATAAAGATATACAAAAATCATTTTGATGTAGGAAGATATGTAACACCCCAGATTTTCAAGATATTTAAAACTTATAAAGTAAGGGTGAAATCTCATTAAATCCCAAAGCATAATACAAGAGTGCGGGGTGCTATGCCACAGCTAAGCTAGAGAACTCAGGTGCACAGGCTAACTAACTAATATCCTCAATAATGTAAACGCATAAACATGGCATGCAGGCCGAAAGGGAAACTATCTACTTCTACGCTCCATGTTCTAGCGCGCTCCAGTGACTTACTCTTCTGTGCCTGAAAGCCAAATATATCTGTTCAGCGAGAGATGCTGGTAACCCACACCAACGCGTTGAAATACAATACATATAGATATATATATAGATATACGAAAACCATTTTGAACATGAAGATATATCGTACGAACTCTAGCTTTTAAAACAGGGATAGACTCAACAGGTAGGGCTAAGTACAGACAGCAGTTATACCAAGCATATATAGTTTACAACAGCCAAGACAGATAAGATAAGCACAATTAATAATCATAACTCAACATATACGATCCCCGGTATAAATCCCATAGTCTCATCCACAAGATACTCATAACAACAACTCATCCATACTTCATCACATAGCACACTTTGTTGGCACCACATGACCAATCGCATGCCCATACATGAGGGTCAGCGCATATAGCTCTGACACGGCCCCGCAGCACCCCGCCCCGTCTCACACTACGGAGGGGTCGATCGCAACCGACCGATGAGCCGCAGCTCTATATAATATTTATATACCTGACCGGTCTTTACCAGCCTGGTTATATAGTTGGGATGGTTCTCAACCCATTCAACTGCCCGTATAGTGGACCTTTGTCCTATATAATATTTATATACCTGACCGGTCTCTACCAGCCTGGTTAACAGTTGGGATTGTTCTCAACCCATTCAACTACCCGTATAGTGGACCTTAGTCCTATATAATATTTATATACCTGACCGGTCTCTACCAGCCTGGTTAACAGCCGGTATGGTTCTCAGCCCACCCGACTGCCCGTATAGCCCGATTGATCTCAACCAAATCGGGGTAACATGCACACATAACACATAGCAAGCACATGCAACCCACATTAACACATTGGGAATGGGGAGAAAACGTATAACAAAACCTATGCGTGATCCTTCACATACTAAGAATAGTCCTAAGGGGTTCATACTTCTCTCACCTAGGTCAACGGGATACCAATTCAACTAGCATGCAATATATAAGACTCATACGACCTACGAACGGTACCCGAAAATCAAACTAGACATAGGCACGATAGACGGAGTCCATTGGGACACCACGGGGGTCGGGGGAACATCAAACGGGGAGCCCGGGGTCCCGAAAGGTGGGAATTTCCAGCGGGTAGTCGGTGGGTGGGGGTTCATCTGCCGGTATTTACTGTTCCGGGCAGCGGGTGCCCGACGGGCAGCTGCCCGCCCGCCGGCTGCCCGCTGCCGGAGCTCCTCTTTTTTAGCCGCGGGTAGGTGGCGGGTCCCCTACCCCCACTTACCCCCCACTGACTCTTTTAACCAAAAACGCCCCGGGAACCTTTGTGGAACCCGAAACCATGCATAGACACTTTCAAACGCAATTGATAACACACGTAGACAATTAACGGATCGAAATCAAGAAACAAACGGCACATAACCCATCATGCTTTTCTAAATATAATAAACACCCAATCATGCGAAATCCCGCCCAAATATACCAAGAATAATACCATACAAATTCCACGATATAACCTAGGGTTCTAATTAATTTTAAATCAACAACAACACAATTCATCTTTCAAAATCAAGATTCGGTAGTAATATCATATAACTATCAAGAACCTCATATAATCATTAAGAACATCAGGAACACCATGTAATTATCAAGAACGTCATGTAATCTTCAAGAACAGCATAATTATCAAGAACCTTTCATCATCAAGATCACCCATAGAAATCATCCCACCAATCATCAATAATAATATCACAAATCATCAATACACCATAATATGGGGAAATCCTAAGAGGGGAATCATAACTAAGAAAATAGGTTTTGTTCAGACATGGGTTACCTCTTAGCCTTAATTAATTCCTTGGCTATGACGGGTCTTTCTTTAAGCTTTCTTGCTTTCTTGATTTCTTCTAAGGGAATTCTTGGAGCTCTTTGGGGTGGTGGGACGTTATTGTGGTGGGGGGTTTCTAGGTACCTCTTAAGTCCCCTATTTATATATTTAGGAGTCCTAATTAGGAACTAATATTATAGGCTTGCTAATTCTATTCCTTTTGGGACTAATGATTGGGTTTAGGGATAAGGGCCCGTGGACTAGGGTGGGCCTTTCCTAATTAATTATTGTGATGTAATTCTTTCTTTTGGGTAATTGGCTAAATGATTTAATTGATTTTAGGAATCGTAACACGAGGTGTTACAAGATATATACTTAAGAGACGCTAGTTTTAAAAGCCAGGAATAGACTCAGCAAATAGGGGTAAGCACATCAAACAATAATAAACAGTTAAGTAGAGATAACATCATAAGGAATGCCCATCTAGAGTCACAGAACGCTTTTCAATTCCAAAACACGTCATCATTCAATCACCATTCATATCACATAATCGTTGATGGCGCCACGGGACCAATCGCACGCCCCAAACATGAGGGTTAATGCTTATAGCATTAACACGGCCCCGCAGCACCCTACCTCAGTACCGTGGTATGAGGGGAGTTGATCGCAACCAACTCTTTGAGAACCGCTGACGAACTCAACGTCGGACCACGATCCGACACACCGCTGACGCGCACAATCGGTGGACCGCGATCCCCTTTACAAGGGGGGACTTATGACCCTGCACACCGTTGATGCGTACAGTCGGTGGACCGTAGCGGATCAAGCCCGACACACCGCTGAGCTAAACTCAGTCGGTGGGCGAAAATCCTCAGAGACTATGGCCCTGCACATCGCTGTCCCATCACTCGGTGGATCGCAGCTAGCCCTACACACCGCCGGATTACTCAGGTTGGTGGACTACAACCTTCCTCGGCTTGTTGGCCCTACACACCGCCTGATTACTCAGGTCGGTGGACTACAGCCTTCCTCGACTTGTTGGCCCTACACACCGCCTGGCGCGTCCAGGTCGGTGGGTCATATCACCGAGGCCCATATTTGGACCTGTAGTCCAAGATGTGAGTCAATTTCGCCTTAGCCACTTCTGAGCCTTAGCTCAGGAACAATCCATTTGGCCTTCAGCAACTTACAAACCTTTAGTCCGGGAACAATCCATTCAATCTTCAACCGACTTCTGAACATTAGTTCGGGAACAATCCATTCGGCCTTCAGCCGACTTCCGAACCTTAGTCCGAGAACCACCCAATTGGCATATAACCAAAATGGGGGATCATGCAACACATAACACATAGGAGCACGTAATAACATATTGGGAAGGGAAAGACATATAAATAAACTTATGTGTGATCGTTCACCTGCTAAGAATAGTCCTAAGGGGTTCATACAACTTCCACCTAGGTCAACGGGTTACCAATTCAACTAACATGCAATCCCTAAGACTTGTGTAACCTATGAATGGTACCCGAAATATCAAACTAGACTCAAGTACGACAAACGGGGTCCGTTGGGACACCATGGGGAGCGGGGAACATCAAACGGGGAAGCCAAAGACCCGGGGTGGGGTGTGGACTAGTGGGTAGCCGGTGGGTGGAGGGTCACCCGCCGGCTGCCCGCCGGAGAACACTGTTCCGGGCAGCGGGTTGCCGACGGGCAGGCGGCTGCCCGGTAGCTGCCCGCTGCCGGGCGGTGTTCTTCGGGCTGTGGGTAGGTGGCGGGCACCCCTATCCCCACCTACCCCCCACTGACTCTTTCATCAAAAATTCGTCCCGGGATCCCTTTATGAAACCCGAAACCATGCTTAGACACTTTTAAACGCAATTAACGACACCTCGTAGTCAATTAATATATCAAAAGCAAGAATCATGTATAACTCATCCTATCACGACTTCTAAACATAAACAACACCCGAACATGCGAATTCCCACCCAATATATATATCAAGAACATTACAATACAAATTCCCAATCCATCCTAGGGCTCTAATCCCACCCAAATCTTCAAGATCATATTTTATTTTAACATCAAGAAATATCAAGATTCGTCAAGAATTATCACATCAATATCAAGAACTTCTATTCAACGTCAAGATTATCAAGAATGCACATAAATCATCTTATCAATCATCAAGAACCATCACAATAATCATAGAAGAATTTATCAAAACACAAGATTATAGAGGGAGGCCAATGAACAAGATTATAGTGAAGAAAATAGGTTTTGTTGAGACATGGGTTACCTCTTAGCCTTAATTAATTTCCTTGGCTATGAAGGGTCTTTCTTGATTTCTCCTAAGGGAATTCTTGGAACTTCTTGTGTGGTGAGAGATTAATGTGGTGTAAGATCTAGGTGTCTTCTATGATCCTATTTATATATTTAAGAGTCCTAATTAGGGTCTAAGTGGTATGAGTTTGCTAATTCTATTTCCTATAGGACTAGGGGATTGGTTTTAGGGATAAGGCCCATGGACTGTGGTGGACCCCTTTTTAGCTAATTAATGGATTTTAATTCTCTTTTTAGGGTGGGTGATAATTTAATTAATTTTAATTTAGGGGCCGTAACGCTGGGTGTTACAAGCAGCCAAGTTAGCAGTTTTTTTCCCTTCCCTTTTCCTCTTTCCTTCGTGGTGGTCGAGAGTGGCGGTGAAGCAGCATAGAGCAGCGGCGTTGAAGTTCCGGCAGTGCAAGCTTTCCTCCGGTGTGGCAGTTCGACGGCAGTGTGCTCGGTTCTCCAGCTAGCAAGCTGCTCTGGACAGCAGCAACGGTGTGATGCGAGGTGGTGGTGGTGCGTGGCGTCTCCGGCAGCGGCGTATCTCAACGTTGATGGCATCTCCTCCCCTCCCAGAGTGATATGAGGCTCCGGTGAAGCAGAGCAGGCACGGGTGGTAGCAACGCCCGTGTTCCACCCACGGGTTCCTAGCAGTGAAGATCGAAGAAGATGATGGTGAGAGCTTTGGCTTTGTTGTTGTTGCTTAGATTAGATTGTTTAGTTTTTATGTTAATTAGTTTACTAAGTGGTTAGCTTAGTGTGATGGTAAGAAGGGTGCTTAGTGTTGGTAGTAACTAAGGTTTGAATCCTACTTTGGTTTTATTTAATAATTTTATTAGGGAGCATTGTTATTAGCATAATTAGTCTTTAATGTGTGATTAGGTTAATAAATGAATACCTAGCATAGATGGTTAGATTTATTGGGTAATTTAAGGAAGGATTTAGGGTTCAATTCCCCTTATGAGTATAACTAGTAATGTTTTAATAGCTTTTGTTAATAGTTGAGATCCGGTTTAATTCTCAGATTCCCGTTTGGCTTATGAGTTGAGCCTAGCCTATGTTGGCGTTGTTTTTGGTTTGAGGTAACCCATGCTCTACAAAATCTATTTTGCTTACCTATATGATGATTTCTTGGATTCTACATGTGTTTTGCTATGAAATGTGAGTGTTGATGCATTGTCTTGTGAAAATGAATATCTAGAGCTTGTTATTAGGGTTCATGTATGCCATTGCTTGGCTATTCCTTTAGTTCAAGTCATTTTGTTGTATTTTGTGAGATTTGGCAAGTTTTGGACTTGAATTTGAGCTTGGTGTTAAAAATCCCCGAAGGGAAAATTTGTGGTACAAAGGTGTACTCGCGGAGGGAACGGCGGGTTGGTGTCCACCCGCCGCCCACCCGCGGGGAACGTTGGTTTTGGGGAGTGGTTCCACCCGTGGGGGTCCACCCATGGCCCCACCCGCGGGTACGTATTTTGATGATGGCTCGGGATTTGTTCCCCTTGATTATTTTGACTCGGTATTTGGTCTTTTGACTTCCCGATGTTCTTTTGTGGAACTATTTGAGTGTCTTCTTGATGTTTCATATGTCTCGAACTATATGTTAGGAATCCATGTAGGTTTTGGTGTCTTGAATCGTACTAAGTGTTCAACATTGTGATTCGTTGAACCGTGGTGAGTCTTGTGTGTTATTCGGTACTATGTTTGGTTTATCCGTTTGATAAGCATGCTAGTTCGGTGTTTAAATGCTAGCGTGTGTGTTGTTTGTACCTTCCTATCATTGATGATAACTTGTGTTATTCATCGTTGTTGTTGTACTGTGATCAATTCCTTGATTGAGTATGGTTTCATATATTCATTATGATCCATTGATTGATTCCTGTTGTGGTGTGGTGTGTGTGGCTGTACCTGGATTACACGATTAGTGGTATGGGACACTAGTCACCAAGGTACGACAGTGGTCCTCGTGGTGGCCATGACGCGATTATGGAGTTTGTGACCTTTGTGTAAGGTTCACGTATTTCTTGGGAGGCATGTGTTGCCGTGTGTGTTCGGTACCCTCGTGTACTATGAAATCGGTGGTTCTGTTGGAAACCTGTTGGAGAGGGGACGACGGTCCTCGGAGGGATAAGGTTGGACTTGGTGTACAGGGGTCCTGGAAGTAAAGGTTGGAACTAGATATAAGGTTGGGGGTAGCCATAAGGTTGGAACCGGGCATAAGGAAGGCATCTCAATTCGTGATGGGTGATGTCACGAAGGCTTGTGTAGCAGTTATTGTGTATTTCTCTATTTTGTGACGTGTGTAGTCACAAAGGCAATGTGTTGCCAATGGTTGTGTCTTTACTCTCTCTTGTGTTATGCATGTCGGGTGTTAATCTACTGTGTGATGCAAGATTATGCCTTGAGCCGTTCTTGTGTGTCGTTGTACTTCTTGTGGTCTTGGGATGTGTTCCCTTGTCTTCGTTGTGAGAGTATTGTGTCTTGTGTTGACTTCTGCTCTTGATTTTGAACTTATATATATATATATATATATATATATATATATATATATATATATATATATATATATATATATATATATATATATATATATATTCCGTTTCGCAAATGATGATTTTATGTATATATCCTACCTATGTATGATACTTAACAGGTATTGGTGGGTTACCAGCATTATTCGCTGACCGGGCGTCGTCCCATTTCTTATTGTTACTTTACAGGTTGGGTAGCTTTGGAGAGCGCGCTAGTGGCCTGTAGAGAGTTTAATCTCTTCCTTTAATAGTTGTTGAGGCCTATTGTAACACCCCGAAATTTTGAAACTTTTAAAGCTTATATAATAATGGTGAATTCTCATTAAATCCCAAAATCAACATAAGAGTGCGGGGTGTTATGCCACATCTAAGATGGAAAACTCAGATGCACAGGCTAAACTAACTAAACAACCTCAAAGCAATGTCAATACATAATCATGGCACGCAGGCCGAAAGAGAAAGTAACTAATCTACGCTCTGGTGTCTACTCATCTATGCCTGAAAGCCAAATCTATCTGTTCAGCGAATGATGTTGGTAACCCACTCCAACGCATTGAAATACAATATAGGTATATATATATATATATATATATATATATATATATATATATATATATATATATATATATATATATATATATATATATATTCCGTTTCGCAAATGATGATTTTATGTATATATCCTACCTATGTATGATACTTAACAGGTATTGGTGGGTTACCAGCATTATTCGCTGACCGGGCGTCGTCCCATTTCTTATTGTTACTTTACAGGTTGGGTAGCTTTGGAGAGCGCGCTAGTGGCCTGTAGATAGTTTAATCTCTTCCTTTAATAGTTGTTGAGGCCTATTGTAACACCCCGAAATTTTGAAACTTTTAAAGCTTATATAATAATGGTGAATTCTCATTAAATCCCAAAATCAACATAAGAGTGCGGGGTGTTATGCCACATCTAAGATGGAAAACTCAGATGCACAGGCTAAACTAACTAAACAACCTCAAAGCAATGTCAATACATAATCATGGCACGCAAGCCGAAAGAGAAAGTAACTAATCTACGCTCTGGTGTCTACTCATCTATGCCTGAAAGCCAAATCTATCTGTTCAGCGAATGATGTTGGTAACCCACTCCAACGCATTGAAATACAATATAGGTATATATATATATATATATATATACGAAAACCATTTTGAAGCAGGAAGAGATATAGTTAGGGGACTCTAGCTTTAAAATCAGTGATAGACTCGGCATGTAGGGATAAGCGCATTCAACCATGACAAACAGTTATATAGAGACAACATTATAAAGAACATATATCTAAGGTCACAGTTTACTTTCAAAGCATCCACATCATCATTCAATCATCATTCAAATCACACAAGCACCCTTGGTGGCGCCACTGGACCAATCACATGTCACGAACATGAGGGTTAGTGCATATAGCACTAACATGGCCCCGCAGCACCCTACCTCAAACCGCAGCATGATGGGGTTGATCGCAACTAACCGTAAAGACCACTGATAGCTCAACAGTGGATCACAGCCCTACACACCGCTGACGCACTCAGTCGGTGGACTGCGATCCTGTTTTGGGGACTACGACCTTACACACCGTTGACGAGCACAGTCGGTGGATCGTAGCGAATCAAGCCCTACACACCGCTGAGGGACTTAGTCGGTGTGCGAAGATCCTCAAAGACTACGACTCTACACACCGCTGGCCCTTCACTCGGTGGATCGTAGCCGACCATAGCCCTACACACCGTCTGATCACTCATTCAGTGGGCTATGGTCTTCCTCAAGCTGGTGGCCCTACACACTGCTGGCTTGTCCAGTCGGTGGACCATCCGCACACGAGGCCCATGGGCTGTAGCCCAAGAAGTGAATCACTGACCGCAGCCAGGAAAATGAACCGCAGCTCATTAGAAACCAATTTGACCGCAGCCAACTTCTGAACCGTACCTCAGGAACACCCAATTTGATCGCAACCAAATTGGGGAATCATGCATCACATAACACATTGTAGCACATAATAGCACATTCGAAAGGGGGAGACTTATAAATAAACTTACGTGTGATCATTCACATACTAAGAGTAGTCCTAAGGGGTTCATGCATTCTCCTCCTAGGCCAACGGGTTACCGATTCACTAGCATGCAATTCCTAAGACTCTTTTATCTTACGAATGGCACCCGAAATATCAAACTAGACTCAAGCACGACAAACGGGGTCCGTTGGGACACCACAGGGAACGGGCAACATCAAACGGGGAAGCCGAGGACCCAGGGTGGGTAACAGACCAGCGGGTAGCCGGTGATGATCGTCCTAGCAGCGGGTGGCCGGCGGTCAAGCGTCTGCCCGCCGGCTGTCCGCTACCTGGCGGTGATTCTCGGGCAGCGGGTAGGTGGCAAGTCCCCTACCCCCACCTACGCCCCACTGACTCTTTCATCCAATACGTGTCCCGGGATCCTTTGTGGAACCCGAAACCATGCTTAGATACTTTCAAACGCAAATAACGACACCACATAGGCAATTAACGGATCAAAAGCAAGAATCATATTGGACACACCCTAACATGACTTCTAAACGTAACAACACCCGAACATGTGAATTCCCACCCAAATATAAATCAAGGACGTTACAATTCAAATTCCCAATCCGACCTAGGGCTCTAATTCCCATCCAAATTATCAAGATCATATGTTATCTCTAACATCAAGAAACATTAAGATTTATCAAGAATCATCACATAAACATCAAGAACCTCTTTTTAATATCAAGATCACGCATAAAATCATCACGTCAATCAAATAAGATTATATCATGATTATCATAAAGGAATTCATCAAGACATAAGTATATAGAGGGAGCCAAAGAAGGAGATTATAACAAAGAAAATATGTTTTGTTGAGACACGGGTTACCTCTTAGCCTTAATTAATTTCCTTGGCTATGAAGGGTCTTTTTTTAAGATTTCTTCTCTCTTGATTTCTCCCATGGAGATTCTTGGAAATTCTTGTGTGGTGAGAGTTATTGTGGTGTGGGTTCTAGGTGCCTCTTATGTCCCTATTTATATACCTAAGAGTCCTAATTAGGTTCTAAATGGTATGGGCTTGCCACTTTCATTCCTTATAGGACTAAGGGGTTGGCTTTAGGGATAAGGGTCCATGGACTTTGGTGGACCCCCTTTTAGTTAATTAATGGATTTTAATTCCCTTTTTAGGGTGACTAATTAATTAATTAATTTGGTTTTTGGGGTCGTAACACGGGTTGTTACACTCTCCCCCCCCCCCCCCCCCTTACAAGAGGCTTCGTCCCCGAAGCCAGTGCGTGGATCCATTCCTTCACCCCTGGAGGTCACGTATTTTAGCCTCCTGATTAGGAACGTGGCCCCCACGTGTTGTCTTTGCTGGGGTAGATTGGATCTCTGGTGAAGTGGTGATTTGGAAAGTTTGGGTCTACCTTGGTTTCCTGCTCCCGAGCTGGATGCCCCGCGAGTGCCCAATATGGTCTCGATTGCTGCCACCCTTTGGTCCAAAGCACGTGTCACGCGGATTAGGGACGAGAACCCTTCGTCCATGATTTGGTTTTGCCGGGTGAGCTGTGCGAGGATGCGCTCGTTGACGGATTCATCACTTTGGCCCCTTGGGTTTCCTCTTGCTCGTGCAGGTACCGGTGGATTAGGCTCGCTATCCTCTTCCTGCTCCTCATTTCCCTCCAGTCCCCCACATTCTTGCATTGCCCATTTAAGTTTCTTGTTGGAGATATCCTATAACACCCCCAAAACATGCTAGATAAAAAGCCTTAATAAATGCAGATCATACAACAAAACTAGCACAGCGGAAGATAAGAACGAGAACTGGATAGAAGAAATCCAAACGGGGTGTTATGCCACGTCTACCAAACACGGTAAACGCTACGGCGATCAATCTACAAGTGTATACATCTAACCTAAAAGGTAACAGTCTAACACTACAACGGCACACATGTAACACCCCAAAATTTGACTTCCAAAACTTTCGTTAAATGACATTACAACTCAAAACATAATATAAATAGAATTACTAAAAGTAAATTTTCTTATAAATTGTTGTTCAATTCAAGTCTCAAATAATTTGTAATTCAAATTCTAACACTTATAGGGTGCTACCGCCACATCTAACCTATCAACACTAGATGCAAGGCTAATCACAAAACCGTCAAATACTTCAATTACATCTATTACATTTATTTTATTTTTCTTCTAACGCGCTCTTTCACTTCAAGCCTCATAAATCCCTGTTCACATTTTTTTCAAGAAACATATAACAAACAGTGGGGATTAGCAAAACATGCTAAGTAAGGGTTACTTTGCCCGGAAACAAAATTTAAAACAAAATAAGGTACAATACTTTCAAAAATAACTTTTCTTTCAAAATCACTTACAAAATGTTCTTCATTTCATCAACAACCAATAACCACATCAAAATGTACCTTTAAATATTTAACTTATTTTTCACGTACGAATAATCATTTTTGAAGAATATCACCACAATAATAATTAGCTACAAGGCTTACTTAAAAACCGATATGTGCTTTAAAAATAGTTGATTTATCTTTTCAAGTAAATACAAGTTTTTATGGAAAATCACCAATCACATAAATGGGCACGAAATCACAAATCCGGTAACATAAATGGGCATAAGATCCCATAGCCGATATAAATGGGCATAAGATCCCATAGCCAATATAAATGGGGGTAAAATCCCATAGCCAATATAAATGGGCATCAAATCCCATAGCAAAAATAAATGGGTATAAAATCCCAAAGCCAATATAAATGGGCATAAAGTCCCATAGCCAATATAAATGGGTATCAAATCCCATAGCCAAAATAAATGGGTATCAAATCCCATAGCCAAAATAAATGGGTATAAAATCCCATAGCCAATATAAATGGGTATAAAATCCCATAGCCAATATAAATGGGCATAAAGTCCCATAGCCAATATAAATGGGTATAAAATCCCATAGCCAATATAAATGGGCATAAAGTCCCATAGCCAATATAAATGGGTATCAAATCCTATAGCCAAAATAAATGGGTATCAAATCCCATAGCCAAAATAAATGGGTATAAAATCCCATAGCCAATATAAATGGGTATAAAATCCCATAGCCAATATAAATGGGCATCAATTCCCATAGCCAATATAAATGGGTATACAATCCCATAGCCAATATAAATGGGTATAAAATCTCATAGCCAATATAAATGGGCATAAATTCCCATAGCCAATTACAGAACATTATACCGCCATGATAGGTTTCCAAAAAAAATTTCCTTCACTTCAACACCAACATAGATGTTTTACATCACAATTTAAACAACTAAAATCAACATTTCACTTTTACTAATCATTTAAATTCTTTTATGCATATATAATAAAATATATACATGCTAATTAAACAAAAATACTATTATTATATAAATATATATATTTGTTGTTTTGTTGTATGAGTATGGAAAGTTCATTTATATACATATTTACATACGGTAATGTATAACAACAAATCACATAAAAACATGCACATTTTTTTTATGCCCAAATCACAATAAAAGTACATATTGTCAAACACAAGAATATTTCCAAATAATCACTTAAATCATTTTATAAGGTAAATAATTAAGAGCCAACAATTCATCATTTTCATAATTAATTTGGGCAAATTAGAAATAGAGAACAACCACTTACTTGAAGAGAGTTTCACTTAATTTTTCTCTTAGCCATTTAAGAATTCAAAGGCTCCTCTTTAGCTTGAAGGAATTTCTTGGCTCTTGAAAGAATAAATAATTTTTTTTATATATAAATGATATATGTATACATACGGCAATTCCTTTTTTTTTTCTTAAATAATTTTTTTATATTACTGTACATATATATACGATTACATATCTATATAAATTAGATTTTTATTATTACTTTATTTATAAAGTACGTATATATATTTTTTCATTGTAAAAATAAACTACATTGAGATTATTATTATATGCATTATACTATTTTTTATAGAATCATACGGTGTAACATAAAAATAAAATAATAACTTTTCCTGTAGAAAACATTTACGGTAATATATTTAGATATAATTCATACCACAAAATCAACCAACCAAAATCTCATACTAGTACATTTTCGACTAATACATCATACCAACATCATGCCAATATCATACCAACATTTCCAAATCACACTTGATCATTTCATAAAATAATTCATTTCATTCATAACTTTCAACCAATCAAAAATTCATTTTTTTAAAAACAAAGATGGGCAAAGTAAAATGAAGAAAAACCACTTACCGGGTAATCAATTCCTCAAAACAAAGCTTCAAAGCCTACTCTTGATCTCTTGCAAAGGAAAAGAAATGGAAGAAGACTTGATCAACTCTTGATGGTTGAAGAAGAAGGAACAATTTTATGTTTACATATGAAAGTTTCGGCCAAGGAGAGACCAAAGTGAGATGAAATTTCTCGGCCAATAATGAGAGGAAAACCAAGGGGAATGTTACGACCAATAAGAAGAAAAAGATGAAGGAGAAATATCTTTGTCTTGGTCAACATGAATAAAAAGGAAATGATAATTTTTAATAATGAAAAATAAAGGTGATGGAGAAATTATTAACAAGAATTAAGGTAGGTTAGGGAGTGATGAGTGCTAATTAGTTGACCAAGATTTATCCACATGCTAAATGAACTTGGACACAAATCACGACCACATTCCTAATCTTATATGTATAACAAAATCTTATTTAATGTTTAGCATATACTTCATACAAATTACATATATATGTTACATACATAATCTACGGAATATACCATAACATAGTTTCACTAATATATCATCAAATGTGGACAATAACATGAAAGTTGTAATGGTTTGATGGTAAAGATCTTGCTATTATAAAAGAGAGGTGTAGGGTTCAAAACTCATTATAACCAATTTTATTTTTCTTAAATATGAAGATTAAACATTTTTCCTACTTAAATAATTTAAAATTTTCGGGGTATCACAACATAGGCCACAAAACAAAGGTAAAGATACTAGACTTTCGGCCACTAACATCGCGCTCGTCTAGACATCACCTGAAAGATACAAAGATAAACATTGGGACGACGCCCGGTCAGCGATAATGCTGGTAACCCACCAATACCTGTAAAAATATCATACATAGGTAGGGTATATACAAAAATCATTTCGAAACGGAATACATATATATAAGTGTAAAACCAAGAGTAAACGTCAAATCAAGACTCAACACTCATAAAAAAAGATACGGGATGTGACACCCCAAAAATCCACATTCAATCCATGGATTAATTGAATAATTAATCCTATTTTATTTGAGGAATTAATTCCTAAAATCCTGATTTTTTAATACTCAAGGACTAGTATTTGACAAGTTAACCTTAAAGTTGTGTTGTACCTTGAGCTTTGAGGGGAGTTCCCTTGTTCTTTACACTTTCTAAAGGTTAGTAAGGATATTCTTGACTTTTCACCAAGAGTTAGTATTGTAACCTAACCTAGAAGACTTCTTCATTTCATTCCTTACATTTCCTAGAAATTAGCTCTACCTTCTCTCTAGAAAGGTGAGTAGCTTATTCTCCAAGCCAAGTTGAGACCCTTGTCAAGATTCCAAGATTTGCTACCAAGATTCAACCTTTCACCTATTTGGGCATCTAGGAGGGTAAGATCTAAGTCCATCTTGTGTTTTTGGTTTCATCTTAGTTGTCTTTTTCTTAAAGGTAGGATCCTTATGATCTTTTGGTTTGATCTTGAATTTGGTTTGGAAAGTAAGCCTTGTGGGGAGCTTGTTGTGGTGTAAAGTGGAGTCTTTTGGTCTACAAGAGGTAACCCATGCTCTACAAAACCTATTTTGCTTACCTATATGTGATTTCTTGGATTCTACATGTGTTTTGCTATAAAATGTGAGGGTTTTATGCATTTGTCTTGTGATATTGCATATCTAGAGCTTGTGTTTAGGGTTCCTTTGTGCCATTGCTCGGAATTTTCCATGGTTCAAGTCATTTTGTTGTGTTGGGTGAGATTTGGCATGTTTTGGACTTGAATTTGTGTTTGGAGAAGAAAATCCCCAGAGGGATTTTTTGTGGTAGAGGATTGTACACGCGGGCGGGGCACCACCCACCGGCCTACCCGCGAGTACATGGCGCTGTGGGAAGATGTTCCCGCGGGCGGGACCACGGGTGGGGCACTACCCGTGGGTCCATCCGCGGGTACATGGTGGTGTTTGATTGGGATTTGTTCCGCGTGATTCTTTTGACTCGGTATTTGGTCTTTTTACTTCCCGTTGTTCTTTTGTGGAACTATTTGAGCGTCTTTTTTATGTTTCGTATATCTAGAACTATATGGTAGGTATCCATGTAGGACTTTGGTGTCTTGAATCGTGCTAAGTGTTCAACATTGTGTTTCGTTGGACCATGAGGTGTCTTGTGTGTTCCTCGGAACTATCTTGAGTTTCCCCGTTGATAAGCATGCTAGTTTGTTGTCTAAATGCTAGCGTGTGTGTTGTTTGTACCTTCCGATTGGTTGATGATAACTTGTGTTATTCATCGTTGTTGTTGTTGGGCTGTGACCCATTCCTTGATTGAATATGGTTTCATATCTTCATTGTGATCCGTTGATTGATTCCTGTTGTGGCGCGTGTGTGGCTTTACCTGGATTGCACGATTAGTGGTATGGGACACTAGTCACCAAGGTATTGCAGCGGTCCTCGTGGTGGCCGTGACGTGATTATGGAGTTGTGGCCTTTGTGTAAGGTTCACGTTTTTGGGGGATAACATGTGTTATCCGGGCATGTGTTGCCGTGTACGGTACCTTGTGTACTATGAATTGGTGGTCTCGTTGGTGGTCGCTGGAGGGGGACGACGGTCCCGGGGGAATAAGGTTGGACTTGGCTGTACTGGGGTCCTAGAGGTAACGGTTGGAAGAAGATATATGGTTGGGGGTAGCCATAAGGTTGGAACAGGGCCGAAGGAAGGCATATCAACTCGTGATGGGTGATGTCACGAGGGCTTGTGTAGCCGTTGTTGTGAATTCTCTTTCTTGTGACGTGTGTAGTCACAAGGGCATGTCTTGCCATCGGTCTTGTCTTTATCCTTTGTGTTGTGGTTAACCTTTGTGGTTTGGGATGTGTTCCCGTGTTATCTTTGTGAGCGATGAGTCTTGTGTTGACTATTACTCTTGGTTTTTGACTTATATATATGTATTCCGTTTCGAAAATGGTTTTGCAAATGTATATCTTACCTATGCATGATATTTCACATGTATTGGTTGGTTACCAGCATTATCGCTGACCGGGCGTCGTCCCAATGTTTATCTTTGTATCTTTCAGGTGATGTCTAGACGAGCGCGTTGTCTAGTGGCCGGTAGCTTAGTACCTTTATCCTTGTTTTGTGGCCTGTGCGCCAATGTAGTTTTAGACTGATGTCTTTGGGATAGATGTTTACACATTGCAGATTTGATCGCCGTAGCGTTTACCGTGTTTGGTAGACGTGGCGTAACACCCCGTTAGGATTTCTTTTATCCAATTCTCGTTTTATCTTCCGCTGTGCTAGTTTTGTTGTATAATCTGCATGTGTTAAGGCTTTTCATCTAGCTTGTTTAGGGGGTGTTACACGGGAACACATCCCAAAACCACAAAGGATAACCACAACGCAAAGGATAAAGACAAGACCGATGGCAACACATGCCCTTGTGACTACACACGTCACAAGAAAGAGAACACACAACCACAGCTACACAAACCCTCGTGGCATCACTCGCCACGAGTTGATATGCCTTCCTTATGCCCTGTTCCAACCTTATGGCTACCCCCAACCTTGTATCTTCTTTCCAACCATTACCTCCAGGACCCCCTGTACATCTAAGTCCAACCTTTTCCCTCCTGGGACCGTCGTCCTCCACCAACAAACCACCAAAAAAACAACAAATTCATAGTACACGAGGTACCGCACACGCACCAGGCACACATGCCTGGATAACACCTGTTATCCCCCAAAAACGTGAACCTTACACAAAGGCCACAACTCCATAATCACGCCACGGCCACCGTGAGGACCGCTGCAATACCTTGGTGACTAGTGTCCCATACCACTAATCGTGCAATCCAGGTAAAGCCACACACGCACCACAACTCCACAAGAGTCAAACAACGGATCACAACGAAGGTACGAAACATACTCAATCAAGGAACGGGTCACAGCCCAACAACATCAACGATGAATAACACAAGTTATCATCAACCCAACGGAATGTACAAACCACACACACGCTAGCATTAAGACAATAAACTAGCATGCTTAACAACTGAGAAACTCAAGATAGTTCCGAGGAACACACAAGACACCTCTCGGTCAAACGAAACACAATGTTGAACACTTAGCACGATTCAAGACACCCAAGTCCTACATGGATACCTACCATACAGTTCTAGACATACGAAACATCAAGAAGACGCTCAAATAGTTCCACAAAAGAAAATCGGGAAGTCAAAAAACCAAATACCGAGTCAAACGAATCACGAGGAACAAATCCCATCACAACAACAACCATGTACCCGCGGGTGGACCCACGGGTAGTGCCCCACCCATGGTTCCGCCCGCGGGAACATCATCCCACAAGGCCATGTACCCGCGGGTAGGCCGACTGGTGGTGCCCCGCCCGCGGGTACACACTTGTACCACAACAAATCCCATCGGGGATTTTCTTCTCCAAACACAAATTCAAGTCCAAAACATGCCAAATCTCACCCAACACAACAAAATGACTTGAATCATAGAAAATGCCAAGTAATGGCACAAAGGAACCCTAAACACAAGCTCTAGATATGCAATATCACAAGACAAATGCATAAACCCTCACATGTCATAGCAAAGCACATGTAGAATCCAAGAAATCACATATAGGTAAGCAAAATAGGTTTTAGTAGAGCATGGGTTACCTCTTGTAGGCCAAAAGACTTCACTTTACACCTCAATAAGCTCTTTACAAGGCTTACTATACAAACCCACTTCAAGATCAAACCAAAAGATCATAAAGATCATACTTTTAAGAAAAAGACAACTAAGATGGAACCAAAAACACAAGATGGACTTAGATCTTACCCTCCTAGATTCCCAAATAGGTGAAAGGTTGAATCTTGGAAGCAAATCTTGGAATCTTGACAAGGGTCTCAACTTGGCTTAGAGAATAAGCTACACTTCTTTTCTAGAGAGAAGGTAGAGCTAATTTCTAAGAATTGTAGGGAATGAAATGAAGAAGTCTTCTAGGTTAGGTTACAATACTAACTCTTGGTGAAAAGTCAAGAATACCCTTACTAACCTTTAGAATGTGTAAGGAACAAGGGAACTCCCCTCAAAGGTCAAGGTACAACACAACTTTAAGGTTGACTAGTCAAATACTAGTCCTTGAGTATTAAAAATCAGGATTTTAGGAAATAATTCCACAAATAAAATAGGATTAATTACTCAATTAATCCATGGATTGAATGTGGATTTTTGGGGTGTCACACGAAGAGACTTTAAGTTCAATGACTAAGAGTAAGAGCTTAAGTTAAGAAGTATTCTAAGAGTCAGTTAGGAACGCGGTGAGGTTGTGAGTTTCCTTACGCTTACCTAACTATTTATGTGCTTTATCAGTGTGTTTAAAGTACAGCTTGTTTATCTTCTTGAAAGTAAAGTAGTGAAGCTAAAAGTGAGAAGTTGAAAGTGAAACACCAAGAGTTTAAAGTTGAAAGTGAAAATCTAAGAAAGCTATAAGTTCAAAATCTTGAAAGACAAGGCTTGAAAGATAAAACTTTGTAAAAGTTGCTAAGTGAATAAGTGTAAGAGTTTATACTTGTGCTTGTTTGTGTTTTACTTGTTGTAAGCCTTGCTTTAAGAATAGAGAAGTTAAGATGAAGCTAACTCTTAGATGTGCTAACAAGGATGATCTGTTCTGATAATGTTAAAGGGATATCGCGATGCCACTTCGAAGAGTTAGAGAAGAGACTCCTCGTTCCTCGGGACCAGGAGCATCATCTTCCACTGACCTGACTAAGAGCTTACACCAGCTTACGCAGCTGACACAGACCATGGGACGCATCCCACCGAGCTACTTGGGCCAGGAGGACCCTGAGATCCTTGAGAGTTGGATCCGCACGTTCGACAGGTTGTTCGACGTAGTTGGCTGTCCGGTAGACCAGCGAGTGGAAGCCGCAGTGTACTATCTTCAAGAAGAAGCTGATCACTGGTGGGTGATGGAGGGACCAACCTTTAAGGAAAGAGAAGGTTTCGATTGGGAGATGTTCAAGACAGTGTTGAGAGAGAGGTTCTATCCAGAGCATGTCAAAGTTGCAAAGTATGAGGAGTTTTTGCATCTAGAGCAAGGAAGCTTGTCAGTTCAGGAGTATCACGCCCATTTTGTGGCATTGACTCGTTTTGCTCCTACCATAGCACCGGACGGGGCTAGCAAAGCCCGAAAGTTTGTCCGAGGACTGCACTATGACGCTCAGAATTTGTTCACTACGGCCAAGTTTACCACGTTGAATGAGGTGTATGACGTAGCTGCCAGTCACTCCAGGATCCAACAACTACACCGGAGTGCCATGCATGGGATGAAAAAGAAGAGCGAGGGCAATGACTCACAGTCAAGCAAGGGGCATAGGTTCAATCCTGCAGCCAGAAATGACGACCGAAGTGGTGAAAGGAGGAATCCGATGATAGGACAAGGAGCTGGAGTTAGAGGATTATCGAGTGTGAGGAGCATGGTTTGCTCGAGGTGTGGCAAGGATCACCCTCGGACTACTTGTGGAGGAGGACCCGTGACTTGAGTACCTGAGGTATATGAATGGTAGAAGGGAAGAGTTCCCTAAGGAGTATAGGCCTGAGAAATCCACCTTGAACGGTGAGAAGAAGTTGTTGGTTCTATTGATAGAGGAATGTTTGTTCCCATGTAGGAACAATTCTAATGAGAATGGTAGTTAGACCTGTACTATTGCTTTCTTTTTTAGGTTTGTGTATGAGATAAATTTGCCAGTTTTGATGCTCAAGCACATGTCCTATTTCAAGACAAGGAACAGGAAGCATTTGCCTTACGGCATGTTGTTGAGTTGGATTTTTATTAAGATGAACTTGCCTGAGAGAGGGGAAAGAGTACAAATGACCACCAAGACGGCTCTGAATGCCACCAATTTGAGATTCTATGAGTTGTACCAAACCGTCAACAACGAATACCTTACTTTGACACAGATTTCCATGAAACCTATGGATGAGAAGTTGGCACTTGTGGTAACTCTGAACATACCCCAAAGGAAATGGGCCAGTGTGGGCATTGAAGCGGATGAGCTAGCTGGAGAAGGCAGTGAAGGAAACGCCGCGGGAATTGATTAGGAAATGGGCACTGGTAATGAGGAAGCGCAAGCTGCAGCACCCCAAACAGGGACACAAGGAGGACACGTAGGTGGGCTTAGAGGGCATACCTACAAAGAGATGTATGCGATGATCAATATGAGGTTTAACAATTTGAGCACTCAAGTTAACTATGGCTTTGCCAAATTTGAGCACCAAGTGGTTCTTCAAGAGGCTTTGATCAAGGTAAGCCGTTATGCTTTAAAGTTCAGTTAGTAGTTTTGCTTGCGTGACTAGTTTTGAGTGGAGTTTTAGTTAAAGTAACTAGGGACTCAGAGATTCCTAAGCTTCCAACGTATTCCAAGAAAACTTGTGAGCTAATTCTTGAAATTCGAAAGCCTTCTATTTGTCTATCGCAGTTTCGAGGATGAAACTCTTTTTAAGGAGGGTAGGATGTAACAACCCAAAATTTCATTTTCTAAATCCGCTTTTAAGAAATTCCAAATAGCCAATTTTCACTCTTACAAAAAAAAAAAAAAAAAAAATCGCGTTAAACACGGTGTTTGAATAAATTATTTTGAGTGACTTGTTAAATAAATTCAACACCGAGAATTATTTATTCATAAAAACCATAAATTTCCGGGTACATTGCGTGCCAAGTTTTGAACTGAAAATTATTCTGAGTGAAACCGGGAGAAATCTGAGAAGCCTAAATCAAGCGTTCATCTAGAAATCATTTTTGGGAAATTCATCCTTAACCCCAAACTATTATAAATCTTGATTCTTGACCTTGGTTCATGAAGCATGGTGGACCACAAGCATACAAACACCTTGTCTGATTCAACCTTTTTGCCAAGCTTTTACCTATCTACCCTCCACCAATCATTGTTTATCTTCCTATGGTTTTGAACCCATATAAAAGGAATAGTAATCCTTTGTTTTCTCCTGTTTCCACTCTTAGCTTCCCTAACCTTAGCTCTGCAAGAAGAAATGGAAAATCATAATAAGTTTTCTTTAAGTTTTAGCCTTCCATTTTTTCTAGCTTTCCTTCTATCCTACTTCTCTGAGGACTTAGTAGTAAGGTTGTTGTGTGGTTTGTTTGAGATGTTTAGGAGGTGAAGGAGGGTGTAGCTAATTTGGGAAGAAGGTGGAATCCCAACCAAAAGAAGGAAACTACAAAGGTATAACCCTATGGACTCCCATAAGCTTATTTTGGACTCTGTGAAGTCTATTTAGTGGTTGAAATGCTTAGAAATGCTAGACTTTGGCTATCTTTGAGTTATTGAGTGATCTATTGTTGATGATTTGGGAGTGTTTAAATTCTTGAAATTGCATTAACAGGTGAAGAAGAACACATCTAATGCATAGACAGTGTGCACCAGATAAGTTCACGGGACTAGCCAACCGCCCTAGGAAGGAGTCGTTGGCTAGCCCCGTGGAGAAGCGGCCTTAGGGCACGGCCCATAGCAAGGGCCGTGACCCTGAACCGTTGTTTGGCGGAGCCAAGCGGCGGGCCTCCTCAAGCCCCGCCACAAGCTCCAGACTAAATCTATCTATATATAATATATAATTAAAAGTAAAATCCTCCTTCTAGCATTTTCCCACCCAAACTCATTGTATTAGTCAAATTATTTAATTATGTTAAACTATGGAATAATTAATTATGGTAATAGAAATCCTTGAAGAATATAGAATACAAGAATATTTAATTATGGTTATATTATTATTGTGTCTCACGGAATAGAATACAATAATATTTAATTAGGGTTATATTACTATTGTGCGTCACAGTCATTATATACTAACAGAACTTGAAAGGAAAATAATAATAATAATAATAATATAATAATAATATAATAACAACAATATAAGTGGTAATAATAATATCTAAAAGTAATCAAGTGTTAATAATAATAAGAATATTAACGTAAAAATTATAACATAGAATAAAACGTAATAATTAATCTATATATATATTGTTCAAGTATAATTAAAACCCTACGTAATAATGTAATAATAAAATAAAATAACAACAACAACAACAATAATAATAATAATAATAATAATAATAATAATAATAATAATAATAATAATAATAATAATGATCCAAACAAAACTACATACAAAAAAAATTTAAATTACAACAAAAAACAAAAAACAAAAAACAAAAACAAAAAAAAAAAAAAAAAAAAACAAAGGGCTCCCCTTTGTAAATGATTTGGGATCATTTTGATCCCACATCGAAAATGTTTGGAAAGAGGAACTCTTGAGGTCCTCTATACAAGAGGAGCAATTGCTCCTCTTCCAAACATAATTGAACAAGAAAATGAGTAAAATTGTATACTTCAACATTTTAATTTTTATATATAAAAAAACATTTTTTTATACCTCCCAAATTATTACTATACGAATCTAATAATTATAATGATAATTAAGCTAATAATTATAATGATAATTAAGCTAATAATTACACAAATAATATTTTAATTGATTAATAATTATTACGGTAATCAAGCTAATCACTACCATAATAATAATAT